>NW_015113562.1:285850-292155 GCF_001443285.1 Poecilia latipinna
TTTTAAGAAACTCCTGAGAATGCACAAAGGTGAAAACCTTTAGGTTGTGATGGCTGTGGGATCCACACAGGAGGAACTGAAAGACTCTGAAAGTCATAGAAAGTTGTTTTTTAACAGAAATGCTAAAATTCACTTAGTTTGATGTTTGTGGAAAAAGATTTTCCTCAAAGTCAAATTTAAAGAAATATGTGAACATTGGTGTTGGGGATTTATTCTATATTTTTGTGATCAATTTCTTATTACAAGAATTACAATTTATTGTTGTCATAGTAAATCCCAATTAATGTTTTAAACTCTCCAAAACTGTCTGTATTGGTAGTTTTACTATTTTCTGCACTGTTTGTTGAATGAAAGTATCAATAAAAATTGTTTGCTTTGAAATTGTTCTTTTTTACTGCATGAGCTAATAAAACTCTAATGGTGATACTGAGGATTTAGTTTTTGTTCAATTTGATAAGATTTCCTGAGGATTTTGATGTGACCCACAGCTCTGTGTATGACATTTTTATTGATGTTTGTCATTAATCAGAAATAATGTGGTTATTGTATTTGAACATTTCAATCCATTACAGAAGCATATATTTCAGTTTTGACCTTACCTCATTAAGACACGTAATTGTGCTTTAATCTTCCCATGCAGTTCAGCGATATGACAAAGAAAAAGACATTTGATTTCTTAAAATATAAATGTTTTCTGTGGCCGACCTCCCTCTGATTGAAATTCTTTATTTTCATATGAAGTCCACCAAAATTCTCCATAAATATGACACAGTTTAAAAACAAAATCCTTGTTTCTGTCTTGTTTTTGTTTCATATTTAAAAATCTGGAAGCAGAAGACGAGAATGGCCTTGAATGGTTCGTTTCCAACTGTATTTCGTCTATTTAATTGTTTTCAATCTTTTCAAAGAGTAGAACACCTGTTATATCTATGGTGCTCAGCACTGCCCCCTATCAGTCAGACACGGGACTTTCTGTTTCACTCTGGGCGTTTTCAATACACCTTTATGACCGACCAGAAAGACTAAATATGTCACTAAAATTTATTCAATATATTAGTGTGTATATTAAATACATCATATATTAAATACATCAGACTGTGAAACATCAACAAATGCAGAACATGTGTAATTAACTGGCACCACCAGGTCCTCTGACTACCACCAGCTGGCATGGTGGGTGAGTTGTCCTCTTGATCAAAGTTACGATGACTGACCCAGACAAAGTGGGGCTTCCAGCAGGCGACCGACCAGTTACAGGATAAACTCCAACCTCCTAGGCTACCATCACCCTGTTTACAAGTGGGCTTTTGAGATGGGCCACCACCACTTCTTGGACCTGACCATGACACTGAACCTTGAGGGCTTTAGGTCTACACCTCTCATGAGTCCATTGATCTATTGACATCAGTCTCTGTATATTTCTTTCTCATCTTTGTTTCTATTATGAAAATATTGCTGTTTTTCTAGTGGACCAGCAGTTTCTCATCTTGTGTCAGAACCTCAATAGGATCCTCTTTATTTTTAAAGGGTACATCAGAGAGACAATTGTCCCTTCATCATGAACTTTTGCAGGTGGTAACAGAGTGCCGCATGACTGTTGAAGGGGGAGATCATCCTCTTTTCCCATGAACTGATCGTATGCATTCAAAATCAGGCGTGGAAAATGGCCCCTCTTCCCCATATAGTCCATGTCTAAGCCACCTCTATCAAAATCAGTAAGGGTTCCATTATTCTCACAACTACATTGTTGTATGCTTTGTCTGGCCATCACTAAGTCCAACAGATCAAGAACCACACTCAAAATTAATCTTAACCCATTTGACCCCACCGGTCACAATAGTGACCAAGAAATTTTTTTCACTGTCAAGGACTCTAAAAAGCTTCCTGATTAAATTTTCAGTTAATGTTCAGCAAACATTGAAAGTTTAGAGTGTTTGGATAATAATTATGCAGTATCACATGTTTGAGTAAATTATCACATGACCAGAGCTGATTATATCTTGGTTGCAACTTGGCGAGAAGAAGACTGCCACAAACCTCCCAAAGAAGAGGCTAGTAATGTACGTTTAAATAAACAAAAATATTTTTGGTGCACATCATCTTTAAAGTGTCTAGTTATGATATACACCTTTACATTTACAAAAATTAGTTTGGTGTGAGAGCAGGATGTGTAAACATGTTGACGGTCACAATATAATGAACAGTGGGATAATAGATTAGACAGAGGTGAGCTTATTTAAATACATACCATATTCTTCCAATTCTTAACTTCTTCCTTTTTAAACAACTATATTGGTGATATTAAATCAATATCAATAAGCATGCACTAACTGCCTGTTACACAGCGCCCCCAGAGGTGAGGCACAGCACTGCACCGCCTCGCCCCAGACGTCTTACATGCATTTCAACAGGCAATGGGTAACTTAAATTTTTAACCACAAAAATGTTATTACCAGTAAAAATCCAAATTTACAGAAAAGTAAAGCAGATAAAATTATTTCTCACATCATTGTTGGCATTCATTTTACTTCTCGTGTGGCTATTATTTAACCTGTAAATAGCTACATGTGCCTAGTTCAAATGTTTAACTAAATATCATTTTTGGAACGGAATGTTTGTAAACACGAGTAAAAACGGAACTATAATTTTTTGTTCCGGACTTCCTGTTTCACTGGCCCGCCCCCTCGTGCTCCCTTCAGGATTCTTCCTCCATTGTTCTCGTTTCGTCAGCAGCGGGAGCGTCACTGGAGCTGAAGGAGAGAAGCAGCAGCGGCTAATCATGATGATGATGATGTTGATGATGAATTCTGGAAGGACGTTTGCGGCTTGAGGCTCAGCTGGAGGGAAGCAGAAGCTCCAGCAGCGGAAGAAGAGACGCCACAAGATGGAGGACGTTTTCCAGACCAGAGTCCTGCTGCGCACATCAGGTTGGTACATTTCCTTCTTCATAGATCTAGTTTAGGATCGTTTGTAGCCAGCTGATGGATGTAGGAACATAATCAGGAGTTTCTGCTCACTAATTTAGAGGTTTAAAACGACAGTAGCTTCATCTGACTGCGGTGAAGCGAGCCGAGGCCGAGATACATGCTGCGACGTCGCAGGTGGATTCAGATGCGCTAATAGTTGGTGTATTACGGTACAGAAGATGTATTATGGCAGGCCTTTTTAGTATAAAATCGGTTTCGTCTGAAATTGCGAGATTACATGCTAGATATGGAAAAATGCATTTTGTCTATACACAACTACACATTTACTGTCCGGAAAAGTAATTTCATTTATCTTTATTAATATGTTGACGAGTAAGAATAATATCTCAAGATATCTTAACTTATGGTCTAAAGTATCAAAACATTGTACTGAAATAAAAGTAGCAATACTTCAGGAGTGTTTTTGCTCAATAAAATGTAGGAAAAAAATTGTAAAAAATATCAGACAAAAATATAGTTATTAGCAACTATATAAACGACATCAGTTTATGAAAATCAATGGTTTTTCCAATCAGATTAACTAAAAATGATCAAATGATCAAAGCAATGCTTACTTTAGGTAATCTGTATGTGTCAGGACAGATTAAAGTACTTTCAGTGAGGATATCTACTGTTTACTATAGTTGAGCTCCCTGATGTGAAGCTATGGTTGTTTGTCAGAAGAGATGAAAAATAACCTAAAAATGAAATAATGTATAAATTAGTGAATCTTGACAGGACTAATGAAAAACAGCCACATTATTATTCTGCACTCTGAAAACTCTAGTCTTGTCATGTTTGTATCGTATGTGCGCCCTCTGCTGGGAGGAGAAGCAAACATCTCTACAGTCTCACTAAGGCCGAGGTTTTCATTTTCATGGGATTAAATGTTGCATCATTTGGGATTTGAAAAAGCTTGCATATACCTTAAACTGATATAAACTATATATTAATACATCCACAATGTTCACAGCACTTATTTTATCACACGGATAAAAAAAAAAATCCAGAGTTTTGTGCCTCTGGTAAGGCAGTGGGTGGAAACATTTGCTATGCTCTTTAGCTCATGGTAACTGTTTTCATTAAAGCCAAAACCACCTCAAACTAATCTAAAAACTTTTACATTAGTTTGTTACAAATTTTGAAGTTTCCCATCAATGTTTTCTAATGTTATGCTTTAAAATGCGCAGAAGAAAATGTTAACAGTAACATGGGTAATGTTGCTAAATAAGTGCTACATTCAAATTAGCAACGTCTACTTCCCGAACCATCTGTTTCCCTGGAAAGGGAAGGGAATTACTTTTTCTTTTTTAATTTGAGTCTTTACCACGTGAGAACCATAAAGTAAAAGTTGCTCAAAATATCTGTTTTTCCTGCAGACCAGAGTACTGATATGGACCAGCAGGAGGCGCTGCGCCTCCAGATAAAGGAGGAAGAGGAGGAACTCTGTGTGAGTCAGGAAGGAGAGCAGCTCAGGGTGAAGGAGGAGACGGATGGCAGGTTTCCATCTACTGCAGCTTCGATCACCAGTAAGGGTGTGTGTGTGTGTGTGTTTCCTCTGCAGCTAACAGTGTGGTGCATCTGTTCTCTTCTGTCTGAACTTCAAATGGTTTGTTTTATTTCTATGTATCTAATAGAAATAAAGGCAGATAAACTTCGGAACTGTTGACGGCTATTAAATTTTCATATTTCGCATCTTTGTGACTGTGTCAGAATAAAGTTGTTCATAATGCATGTCATGTGTTTCGTTTTCTGCAGATGTTAAAGAAGAGCCTCCAGAAGAACCGAGTCCTGATGTGGATCCTCTCCACACCCAGGAGGAAAATAGTAAAATCTGCTCCAGTCATGAAGAGAAGCTGCTCAGAGTGAAGGAAGAGCCTGATTATTCCAGGTTTCCATTAAATATTGTTTATGTAAATAGTGAGGATGATGAAGAGAAACCAGTGACGTCTCAGCTTCATCAGCACCAAACAGAAAGTGGAGATCTTCCAACCAGCAGCTCAGGCAACCAGATAAAAGCAGAAATTGAGGTGGAGATCTGTGGAGCAGCAGAGTCCAGCAGGAACCCAGATATAAATACACCTGGAGGAACTTTGAGCCATTCAGAGACTGATGAGGATGATGAGGAGGATGAAGATGATGAAGAGGACAATGATGATGATTGGAACTGTCATGAATCTCAGCTTAGACCATTGTCTGACTCTGAAACTGAAGGCTTTAATCAAAAATCACATTTAAGCAAAAGTGCAAAAGTTGAATTTGATGAAAAACCATTTGGTTGCGATTCTTGTGGGAAAAGATTTTCCTTAAAGTCATCTTTATACAATCACACAAAAATCCACACAGGAGAGAAATCGTTATCCTGTGATTTCTGTGGGAAAACATTTAATTCAAGTTCAGATTTAAAGAAACACACACGAGTTCACACAGGAGAGAAACCATTTTGTTGTGAGGATTGTGGAAAAAGATTTTCCCTAAGTGCATCTTTAAACAGACACATGAGAGGCCACACAGGAGAGAAACCATTTGGCTGTGATATATGTGGGAAAAGATTTACCTTAAACTCACATTTAAAGACACACATGAGAGTTCACACAGGAGAAAAACCGTTTCGTTGTGATGATTGTGAAACAAGATTTTCCCAAAGGTCAGCTTTAAAAAGACACATGAGAATCCACACAGGAGAAAAACCATTTGGCTGTGATGTCTGTGGGAAAAGATTTAGCATAAAGTCACATTTGAAAACGCATATGAGAATCCACACACAAGAAAAACCCTATAGTTGTGATGACTGTGGAAAAAGATTTTCCTTACAGCTATGTTTAAAGAGACACATGAGGATCCACAGAGGTGAGAAACCTTTTGGTTGTGATGTCTGTGGAAAAAGGTTTAACTTAAAGTCTAATTTAAAGGTACACATGAGTGTCCACACGGGACAGAAACCCTTTGGTTGTGATGAATGTGGTTTAAAATTTAGCATAAAGTCTAATTTAAAGGCACACATGAGAATCCACAAGGATGAAAAAGCCTTTGCTTGTGATGAATGTGGAAAAAGATTTAACGTAAAGTCTAGTTTAAAGAGACACATGAAAAGCCACAAAGGTGAACGACCCTTTAGTTGTGATATTTGTGGAAAAAGACTCGCCTTGAAGTCTAGTTTAAAGAGACACATGAAGATCCACATGGAAGACCAACCTTATCTGTTTGTGGGGAAAGAGCTACTTTAAAGTCTTTTAAGAAACTCCTGAGAATGCACAAAGGTGAAAACCTTTAGGTTGTGATGGCTGTGGGATCCACACAGGAGGAACTGAAAGACTCTGAAAGTTGTTTTTAAGCAGA
>NW_015113562.1:295288-296836 GCF_001443285.1 Poecilia latipinna
TGCTTGTGATGAATGTGGAAAAAGATTTAACGTAAAGTCTAGTTTAAAGAGACACATGAAAAGCCACAAAGGTGAACGACCCTTTAGTTGTGATATTTGTGGAAAAAGACTCGCCTTGAAGTCTAGTTTAAAGAGACACATGAAGATCCACATGGAAGACCAACCTTATCTGTTTGTGGGGAAAGAGCTACTTTAAAGTCTTTTTTTAAGAAACTCCTGAGAATGCACAAAGGTGAAAACCTTTAGGTTGTGATGGCTGTGGGATCCACACAGGAGGAACTGAAAGACTCTGAAAGTTGTTTTTAAGCAGATGCTTAAAAACATGCATTTTAGTTGTGATGTTTGGAAAAACATTTTCCTCCAAGTTAAAGATATACTCGAGAATTAGGGCTGGAGATTTACTGTATTATCATTTATAGTAATAAATCTCTTAGTATAGAAATTACAATGTTTTTCTTTAATGATTTTAACCCCCCCACACCCCTCAAAAAAACCCTATCTGTATTATTGGGTTTGTTAGTTTTACTATTTTCTCCACTGTTTGTTCAATGAAAACATCAATAAATATTCATTTGAAAATATGATTTAGTGTAGTTACTGTTTCTATCTAAGGAAACCCAGCAGGTTGCATCAAGTTATTGACCTGCAGCTTTCTGGCAGGTGGAGCTTCTCTGGAGAGAAAAAGAAAACAAAAAATAACGGAACAACAGAGCTTTGTGTCTGATAATTCATTAAAGAACATGACTGTTACACTGAGAGGTGTGGAAAGAACAGTGACCTGCGGTGAGGTTCATAGCTGGTGAGGCACCGACTTAATTTTAATCGGATTTACAAATCGAGACCCCCTGCATGTTATTGTTTACATAAGGAAATTTTGAGCATGTATACAATGCTGGAGGGCAAAAAGGCTATTCCTGTACATGCCATCCATGGCCGCGCCACCGCAGAATAATTCCGTGATCTCAAACAAACTTAGACATGTAGATATTATTAATTTCGTGCTGTGCTTAACGGCAAAGGGAGAAACCGTTAAAGTACAACTCAAAACCACGTCTTTCTCGCTCTCTGTATCAGCGCAGCTACTGTATTGCTAGCTCGATGTTATCGTCTCTTACTCTGCAGTTGTGGAGTCACAATGTCTGGGTTCATGAGCGCCCCCTGCGATGAGGCATTAGAACTGCTTGCCTCACCTCGAATTTGTTCTCTGCCGTTATGATCACACGTCAGCACACGAAACACGTTACACACACAGTTGGTGACAATAAAAACACAGTACATTAAATGCATAATGTGTGGAAAATCAGTTCATACATTAAATATTTTTAACCATTTTATTGCCGGCATACAGACAGGAGGAGCATGATCTCATAGAGTGGCAACCGGTGCAGTTAGTGAGAGGTTGCACAATCCCAGGTGAGGCTCAGCTCGCTGCTGCCTCACTGGCTTCGCTTCCAAGCATTTGAACGGGAAAATGCGAAAATTCAGCAACTTTGAAGAAAAAGAACATAATTTTTGGTTAAATGAAAAATAGGTACTTTGTAGTACAAA
>NW_015113562.1:300117-313292 GCF_001443285.1 Poecilia latipinna
AGGGTCAAAATATCTTTATAAATGATTTTATTATTAGATATTATTTTTCCACGATTACAGGTGAGGCTCTGCACGTCACTGGGAAAGAAGAATTCAGTCAAACTTTGGCTGTTCGGCTAACAAAGCTTATTTATTGAATCACTTGCACCAAAGCAGCTTTCAAAATGACAGCCCTTACATCCAGCAGTTAAACCCCGCCTTCTCTTTTTATCCTGGCCAATCAAACTGCAGCTCTTCCCATAAAAGTGCTGGGTTTGAGGGGCCTCCTCTTTAGCAGAAGCCCAAGATGGCTGCTGCAAAGGACAAACCCAGAAGGTAGCAAACATTTCACAGACCAAGACTCAGTTACACAGTTAGAATTCAAAATGTTAAAGAAAAACTTACTCCTTTGCGGAGCCGCGAATTGAACTTTTATTAATATCAGAGCAGAGTGGTTTTGCCCACTAGTGGATAACTACTTTATCAAGTAGTTATATCAAGTATAACTACTTGATATAGTTATATCAAGTATAACTACTTGATAAAGTTATAGCATTTACATACTACATTCACTTCTGGTGAGTACTTTCACATTAAGAGCGATAGAAACGCTTCAATTTCCTTTGTTGGCTTTCATATGAAATAGTAAATTTTACTTTTGTTGTTTCCTGTCTGAAACAATAAACTTTTATTGGAAAGCAGCAAATAAATAAATAAAAAAACAGGTTTTGTTGGCTCTATTATTATTATTATTATTATTAGTAGTAGTAGTATTAGTATGATTAGTATTATTATTATTATACTTTCTCAAAATTACACAGTTAATTTTTTTGGAGGATTTTTATTGAAATGTGTTTAGTTTTATTTTCACATACAAATCCTGTAGTGACTTTGATTTAACATTAATTAAGCTGATTTTTGTTACTTTATAAAATGAAAATTAGAACAAATAAAGATAAACAAATAATCTGGTTGAACATTTAATATGAAGAATATCTGCAGCTATGATATTTCACCACGAGAGGGCAGTAAGACCTAAAGAAACAAAACTATAGTTTTCTAAACAGTTTCTGTTTTTTGAAATATAGAAATATAGAAACCTTCCCCTGAATCAGCTCTCGGTTTTTAATGTCACCTGGAAGCGGGCGGAGCCTCAGGTGAGTCAGCTCTAGTTAGGTTTGGATCAGAACCGATTCAGACTCCATGTAGCAGCAGAGCAGAGTGTGGATCAGGTGAGTTTTCACTTCTTCTTGTTTTCCTCTCTCTGGAGGAACCAGAACTCGGCCCAGTTCTCTTTCAGAACCAAGCTGCTGGCTTCATGGGGCTGTGGTTCTGGTCGGGTTCTGGTTTCCTGCTGATCAGAACCAAAAAACTCTGACAGCAGATTTTGTCACATGTTAACCTAAAGAAATGATTTAATTTTGTGTGAACACAACATAATTTAGCTAAGTGATCTGTCAATTAAAGAACCAAAATCATCACCTAGCCTTGTTTGCTTGAGGTCATTGAGGCATCTAATCAGTGTACATTCTGCGATTACCATTCTGCGTTCCAAACCCCAGACGTGCAAACTGCATTGTAACAGCAGGAAGGTGCCAATAAAACTTTGCCAATGGATCACTGCATCACAGCAATAACTATTTCAGAATGCTTCCTCTCAATCTGTGGGCCTCATGGGAAAATTCCTCTACTGCAGACAAACTGAGGAGGAGAGAAATGACACCCTGTAAAGAAATTAATCACTGACATTATGTCAACATGTCCAATATAATTGTATTGCGTTATTTGAAAGCAAAACAGATGTATTAATCTGACAATCACAAAACAGTAAGAACTGTTATGCTCTCAAAACACCAGAAAGGTTAAACCATTGAGGATAAATGATCAAAATGACCTTAAAGAACAATAAAAAACAAAATACATTTCAACACAACTGAAAAATACAAAACAAAACCATGCAACAATTTATCCACATTCTGCCACTATGGTGAACTGAAACGATCACCTACCATTTTAAGACATACAACCGTAGATATTTCATGCTTTTAATAATGCCCTCTCATTTAAAGAGTTTCCAGTTACATTTTCTGTATCCAAAGTGGTAAACAGTAGAGCTACACTTAAGCTCGAAATACAGTACTGTCTTTTTCACCTTCAATATAATATTCAAATAATCACAGCGAACTATTCTTTAGATGTCATGTATTATCATTCTGTTATTACTTTAGTTCATATTCAGTCTAATGTTAATCAATAGTTAATTAACATTCAGTATTATTGTGATTTTCAGTTTAAAGTGTTCTCTTCCTTCTGTGTGTATAAACTGAGCTGGAGGCCACATCTGCCTGTTCGTCTTCATGTGAAACAGTTAACTGTGTGTTTCCCAGACCTTGAAATATGTTTCCACAGGTGCCTCCTTACCAACCGGAATACTCCCTGTCTTAGGAACTGCTTGTGTGCAGTAATATTTTGTCTCTGCTGTCTTTTCTTATCGATCCTCCCTCTTTGTTGCTTGATAATAAAAAACAAGCTGTAACCAAGGGTCTTTAGAACGCTCAGTGAACGGCTTAGAGGAGCAGTTTGCTGAGTCTTCTCATTTGGCAAAAGCTTGGCCATAAAATTCATATACATTGTCTGTGGTTCTTTTATGAAGGTTTGAGAAAAATACCTCTCAATTTCAGTTTTACTCCATCTCTTGTTTTATTGTAAAATCATGCAGTTTTTTTGTAATTACTATTACTAATGCAACTATACTGTAAAACATAAAGTCTTACCAAGTATTTGTCTAGTTTCCAGAGCAAATATCTTAGTCCACTTGAAATTATACAAAACTAACTTGTCAGTAACTGTTCATCAAGAAATATAGTTATTTTGGATATGAGTTTGTAATAGATTGGGCAGCAGATGTCTTTGCTGGCTGTTGGCTATCTTCTGGGCTGTGGGTGGATGAACTGACCGGGGTTTAAGTTTTCTTCTGACGTTGGGGAGCATTGTTGGAGCGTCCTCGCTAGCATTAAGGTGCTGTCCATCTGAACTGAACAATCAGGGAAAGAAGGGCCATAGTCAGGAAAGTGACCAAGAATCTGATGGTCACTCTGTCAGCGCTTCAGTATTCCTCTGTGGAGAGAGGAGAACCAGCTGAGCAGAGCACACAATCCTATAATCATAACTAATAAGAGGTGCCAATAAAACACCTAAATGTTTTGATCTTCAAAAGAGGACTTGTCCTAGAAAAAAGAAACCAGAGGTCCAATCTGAGATGACGCCTCTCCGCAGGAAAAGAATCCAACATTTACTAGTCAAAATGTTCACCTTTACAACAAGAACTAAGAAGTTTTGGAAAAATGTATTCTAGATTTCACTTCATCACTTCACATTTTGTTCTTCACTTGACAAGATTGTACTTTTTATTTGTCCTTTGTTTTATGTCAAGTTCTGCTTTCGGCAGGTTTTGTGGTATTTGTAGAAGTTCGAACGCCTGAATTGTCAGAATCTTGTTTGTCACAATGCTGTGTGTCTGAAGTTCAGGGATTTGAAACCTGCTCATGACTTTGTTTTAAAATTTCACATGAACCCGACCTTATGGTATCAGTAGAACTTCGAGGGCCGTGGTTGCTGGGTGCTTGGTTGACACAATGGATTGAGTCTGTGCTTTGGGTCCAGTGATTCTGAGTTTGAAATTCACTTAAAGCTTGTTTTTAAAAAAATCAGATGAAAAACCTACCTGAATTCAAACTTGTGGAATTTGTAGAAGTTTGAGCGCCTTGGTCGCTGGGTGTGGTCCAGTTCTGGAATGCATCAGCATAATTTCCAAATAAGGAAAGGCCTGACATCTGGTCTGTCTCCGCCACTTCCTGTTTTGCTGCATCAAGGTTCTTATCAGAGAAAAGTGGTCTCCTGTAACTGGGGAAAGGAGAAGCTTCCTTCTTTACCGACAGCAGGAGGAGAAGAGAAGCTCTGAAGAACAAGTGAATTACTTCAAGTCTCTCAGAGTTGAAGGTAAAATCACTTTTTACTCATTGAGTTTTTCTCTGTAGTAAGAGACAAAAGTCAGATCTGTTTGATTCTCTGACAGGTTTTTATTCCAGAGTAACTTCCTGTCCCTGCTGCAGCTGTTTACATCGTTTGGTGTCAGCAGCAATAAATGTGTTTATTTTGATTGTTTCAGTTTCTGTGGTGAACAAAGTTACTCTGATGTCTGTCAAAACAAAGGTTGCTGTGGAGGTTTCGGTTACAACTGAACCATAAAACTTCTTGTTGTCAGTGAACAGAGTCAGAACAAGAGTAGACATGTTTGTAGTTCTTTATGTCTGAGGTCATGAGACTGTTAGATATTATGTTGCTGCTCTTGTTCTACACTTTGTTTTAAAATTCTTAAATGTTTCAGATGATCAAACTGAAATCAGACAAACTGATTATGATTTTATTAACCAAGTTCAATCTTTTATTCATGATGCTATATAATAAATTCAATGTACAAAAGGTTCTTTGGGGGAATTGATAGATGAAATATTTAGATAAAATATAGAAAAATGCATTTTAATCCAAATTGTAAAACAATTGAGTGGCTCAGGATGTGGAACATGAAAAGGCTTCATTTGTGTCTTATTGTTTCTGGAATTAGAAAAATCCAAATTTCTAATTAGACCTGCAAGCAGAAACAGCACAGCAATAGAGGGATGTCTCTTGGGAACATTTTGCTCCTGCTTTGACATGTTTAAATTTTTATTAAGTTGTTTTCAGCTTTAAGGAAATGCAGTCAGAACTTTGCAGCAGCTTCAGCCTCTCGGATACAAACTGAAGGTTTTAATGGACCTGCTGAAGTGCAGCTGGTTCTGGGTTAACTGGTCCACTGGCAAGTTGAGCACTAACTGGTTAATGTGCGGTTCTACACCAGTGAACTTTTCGGTGAACTTTTCCATTATGTGTTCTGTTTAACCGAGCATGAAACAGCTCAACCACAATACACAAGATGTGTGAGCAGCAGCAGCTGTGATCATTTGAAGATATTTATAAAAGGTTAAAAGTCAAAAGGTCAACCAGTCTCCCCACTTTTAAACACAAACAATCACCAACTTAGCTGAGCTGAGTTTCTGTAAATAAATCAATAAATTTAAATGTGAGCGGGAGCGGGGTTACCTTTGATGACCTCTAGAGAACATTTTTCTTAATATCTTTACAATTATAGCAGCACAAATGAAAATGTTTGCTGCACAGACGTAGCACAAACGTTTGACACCAATTTTGTTTGATTTCATAAAAGTGGGGGGCCGGTTAACCTTTTGACCTTTAACCTTTCATAAATGTCTTCAAAGCCAAAGCAGCACAAATGAAAATGTTTGCTGTACAAACCAGCACAGACGTAGCACAAATGTTTGACACCAATGTTGTCTGATTTGAAGAAGGTGGGGGGGCCAATTTCACTCAGGTCATGTCCGCAGCTAAACTTTAAGCTGTTTTGGAGTAGTCAGTGACGTAAATGATGAGCCAAATGGTTTTGGTGCCGTATCCTGATCAGGGATAGAACCATATCCTGATTCTAACCCTGAAGTAGGTACTAGAACCTGAGAAAAAGTCGGGCCAGATCTGCTCATGGAAAATTAATCTGGCCGAGGCGGACCGGTTGGAGGCGCTTTAGTGGAAAAGCCTTAAAGTATTCTCTGAGGTTCTGGTGTGAAGTCATGCTTCTGTTAGCAGGTGATGCTGTCTTGCTGCTGTGTTACCATGGCAGCAGTTGCTGTTCTGCTCCTCTTGTGATGCTTATGTTTAGATTGATGTTAAAAAGAGAAGTTTTCACTGAATTATGAGGACCTTTCCTTTATAAATCACAATTTGATGTAAACAGCAGCTGCTGGTCCGCCTGTGACCTCCCACCTATCCATCCATTTTCTTTACACCCTTGTCCCTTAGTGGGGTCAGGAGGGGTGCTGGTGCCTATCTCCAGCTAACATTCAGAGCGAGAGGCGGAGTACACCCTGGCAGGTCGCCAGTCTGTCGCAGGTCACCTTCCATAAATACATTTTAATGTAAATCAATCAATCAAATTTTATTTGTATAGCACATTTCAGCAGCAAGGCATTTTAAGGTGCTTTACATAATTAAAAACAAAATAAAAACAGCATCTGACATTGAATAAACAGTAAGAAAGAGAGAGATTTTGGGAAAAAAAATAATCATTATAAATACCAGGAAGACTACCACCATGGGAAACAATAACCATGGCAACAATTCTTACTTTTAGCAGTATACAGTATACACTTATTTTTTACTGTACTGTTTAAGTATTTCTATATTCGCTTGTATTTGTTTTATATATAGGTTATATTTTTTATATTGGATTCTGTTCTGTCCTCTGAACTGCTGTAATTATGCAAATTTTCCTGCTGCGGAATTAATAAAGGAATATCTTGACAAAAATTAGTGATTTGAATTAAAAAACTGTTTTAGACTATTTCTTTTTACAAAATAAAGTATTCCATTACAAAAAAATGTATTATAATTCCAAAAGTTTTGACCACAATGTCTTAAAATTGAAATTAGTTATTGTTTGTTTGAATAATATTGAGACAAATTTACCCCTGTAGTATTATTATTTTTTGATTAGAAATAAAGTAAGAAATATAAGACTTTTTTTCATTAATTTTTAAATCTTTTGCATGTTTTTTTTGTTTCAGTATTTTACCAGCGCTAAAATTACCAAATAGCTTTTAACCCAATTAAATCCAGGACATGTTGTCCTGTTACTGTCTTTTATCAGTAAATAACATTCTGTAGTTTTGTAATTTTCTCCTGCCTTATCTCACTGTAGTTTAAGTTTTTCACTACTTAGATTTATTTTCTTCTGTATTGTAATGTTCCTTTTTCTGTTTACAATTGAACTAGGCAGAAAATTATTTTGAAAATTTCAAAATTTCAGAAAATTTCAATTGTAAATAGGTAGAAAATCTGAGCAGGTCGCCAACAACATGAAATAATAACTAAACTCTGAATTCCTCAGAAATGACTTATTATCACTTATTATTATTATTAAATAATAAGTCATATTATTTAAAATTAAAAGTTAAAAATAAATAAATTCAAATTAAACAAAAGTACAGATTACGAGTAATCCACTTAACGAAACAATTTCTATTTAAAAATTTAGTTAAAAAAGAACTGATTATATTTTCTGTCCAGTTTCCTCACGGTATTACTCAGATCTGGAAAAAAAACAAAACAAAGAAAAACAGCATGTTAAGAGATAAACTGTTGTAGAAGAAAAACCGGTGATAAAAGGATTCTTGTTCTGGGTTGAGAGTCACAAGTCACTGAGTTCAGACTTTGCTCAGGATGGTTGTAGTCTTCCCAGTCACAGGTTGAAATTGAGACTCACATGTTGTCAATCAGGTGTTTCCTCTCTGCTGGAAAACAAACAAAGCAAAAGTTAGAAAGATGCACTACATGGACATCATATAAATTCAGCATTTGCTTAAATGTTTGTTTCACCTTTGTTGACTTGCATATGGAGACTGGTACTTCAACCAGGTGGTGTGATCATTTCTGACTGAAAACTCAGTAGTTCTTAAACCTTTGTTTGTTGTCGACAGGTCTGATCTTCTCTGCAACCTGACAAAATACTGTTGTTTCAGGTAATTTTCTATCTTCTTCCTTCCTTTTGGGAGAAACATTTTTCTCTTTACAATTTTTTACTTTTTGATCTAATTCAGGATAGATGACACAAGAACAATAACTCAATGCAGAAAGTCAAACAGAAAAAATTCCCAAAAATTCAAAAACAAAGGTTTGATCATTTAAAAAGTGAACAGCCTTCATTTGGTGTGTATATCACCATCAGTTGTTTAGATTTGAGCTTTATATATCTTGTTATAATTCCATGTTCATGAGGAGTCATTTCTTCATGAAAACATGTTTGCGATAACCTCGGATCTCCATGGCAACCATTCGGTAGCGCTTCAATGCTTCCTCATGCAACGCGTCACCTTTCTGACTACAATGTGTTTTTTATGATAGATACTGTCAATATTGTCGGAGTGCTGTACTTGGAATGCTGATTGGTCAGTTGCTGACAAGTGCCCTGGAATGATTGGGGGAGGATTGCTCTATGTCAGCATGGGGGCGGAGCCGGCGTCATGTCAATTGTGAAGTTGAAAGAAACTGATGAACAGTTTTCAGGTTTTCAATCAAATTATTCATCAATCTTCACTTCAGTCCAGGCTGCAGGTGGTTCAGTTGTTGAAAGCTGATCAAGCTGTGAAGAAGCAACAGCGCCCTCTGGAGGAACAACAATATAATGACATCAGAACCTGGTGGATCACCTCCAGGAATTTAGGGGTCCATGACAAAACATGAGAACATCTTGTCTGACATGTCACATGTGCTCACATTAGAAAATGTTCTCATGAATTCAGGGAGAAGGTTTAGGGTTTCTCTGTGTAAATATAACCATCTGAAACATTCACTTGTACCCTGTCCCTAACCAAGTCTCCAGCAGTCTGATAAATGGCCGACCAGCAGGGCCTGAACTGAGTAGTAGGAGGCCCAGTGATGATCAGGAGTAGCATGTAGAGGATCTATTGTATGTATTTTGAAGTACTGTTTTTATTGTTACTGTTGTACTACAGCCTTTCCCGTACTTCCTAGACAAATTTCACCTAAGGGAGACCAATAAATTATCTTATCTACTTTTTCCTGCAATAATTAAAAATTCTTTAAACAAAAGAAAATAACTGTAATTTCCCAGTAAATGACTAGAATAATATACATGAAATGTGAAAACAGGCAAGGAATTGATATTAACTCTCCAAATATTTTCATTATTTTATTAACCTTTTTCTTTTCCCTGCCATTTTTGAAGCCCTTCATTCAACTTTGAAAGAAATTATTCTCAACGGTCTCTCAAAATATAATGAAATATTTTGTATCGATCATTTGTTCTACAATAAACAGTTTAGTCTTTAAATTAATCTTAACTATGAAACAATTTGTAGAGTAAAAATATTTTAACTTGATGGGTTAAAAAATAACTCATCTTGTTATTTTACCAGTAAAAGTTTAAAAAAGGACAGAAATTGAATTTAAAGTTCAAATAATTGTATAATATTCCTTTTTTTTTTTTTTTTTTACAAAAACAAAACAATTAATCGCAGTTTTGTGATTAAGTGCAATAATACATTTATTATTAATTCTGCACCTTTAAAAACTCTTGAGGTCGGCACAGGTGATAAGAAAGACAAGATGAGGTTTTCTATTTTCTGTCAGTGAAAATTTTGTCTTTTTGCTGCTTTTTTTCCAGCAAACTGCAGATTTGCTGGAGAAAACTGGAGATACCAAGTTTTTACAACAATTTTGCTGAAAATTGAAGAAAAATAAAGAAAATCAACAAGTTGCTTGTATTTCTTTACCTTTAATCTTTTTTTCCAATTCAAGGCATGTTAACAGTTTGAATCTTTGCAAGAGCTTCTGGCTTTAGATGAAGAATTGATCTGAATCAGGGAAACTTGGCTTCATGTTGATTTTTCCTAATTGGAATAAGATGATTTTTTTCCTATGCCCTAAGAGACGCGTTAATGTTGACTTTTCTCTTTAGCTTTTTCTTCTTTTTGCCCAGGTGGCTTTCATTTGAGTGGTTAGACAGGAAAGTAGGTAATGAAAGAAGGGGAAGACATGCAGCAAAGGTCATCAGGCCAGGGCTCGAAACTGTGACGTCCACATCGAGGACGAAGGCCTCCATGCATGGATTGTGCTTTACCCTGGCACCACCACAATATCCCTAATGTTGATTTTACTTATTATTTCCCTGAACCTAAAATTGAATATTTGGACCAAAATTCAACACTGAATAAAGAAATTTTGCCACCTTGCAATCCAGGAGTAATCTGATTTAAAGCCAGAATAGTTTTCTGTTGTTCTGGCTTTAAAACCTAAAGGAAATCAGATTCTAGAATGACTGACAGGGACATTGTCCCTTATGAAGTAAAATGTGACAAATTGTTAATATTAATAAATGATTTTCTTTTATATAGTCAGTTTGCATACCAACATAGCTTCCATAGTTACATATGTTTTTCTGGTGGGGTTTGTGTGTTTTAAACAAGTATTTTCCAGCTCTAATCTGGCATTTTTAGTTTCCATTCCAACTTTCTGAGAGCAAAGTAAATAAATTATGAAATAAAGCCTGAAATATAATGAATCCTTCATATTTTCCAGATGAAAGATGGCGCAGCAGCAGGAAGTCCAGCAGGAAGTGGATTTAGGTAAATGATCAGAAGCAGAAATGAAGAATCTTAAAGGAACAAACTGACCAATCACAGCCTGTGTTGCTGCCATGTGATGAAACTCAGCCTCAGTGTCTTTATTGTTTTCATGCTTCCTGTTCAGTGAAGCTCTGGTGGAAACATTGTGAGTTTCTGTGAAACCTGAAGGTAAAAACTGAACTCAGATGGAAACTAAAAGGAACCGAAGTGAAGAACAGGCCAGCAGCTCTGATACTTCAGGAATATTTACTATATACACTAATTAACAAGCACGACCAGAGAAGGGTGTGGGGGATGGGGTCGTGCCCTTTTTGAGTTTTTTTTTTTCCCCAATATTTTATTTTTATTTATTTTTTAAATCTGTCTGTCAGAAGGCCTGTTTGTGCCCCTCAGCAATAAAATTTAGCTAAATATAATAATTTATTAAAATAAACTAATCTGGCTGCCCTCAGTCTAATAATGACTCTCAGTTCCTCCATGCTGTTCAGACATCGGTTCCATGGTAAGAAGGAGGGGCAGATCTGTGCCTCTAACTATCAAATTATGGGCAAGAATATCCCGTCCCGTCAGCAGTGGCTTTAACCCACCTGGTAGAAATGGTAAGGAGAAGCAGAGTGAACAGTCAGCAGGTGGTGAAGCCACCTGGTGGTGATATGTTGTGAAGCCCATTTAGAGTTCACAACATATCACATAAACATCAGAGAAAATACTGTAGCAATAATTAGAACCGCAGCATAAAGCCAAACATGCCACAATTAAATGAATCAAAATGTCCCAAAAGCATCAGCGGACGGATATAGAGGCCACCAGGGGATTCCAGGTAGATTCAGAGATGCACGTCGCAGCAGCAGTCCAAGGTAATAAGGAGTCTTATTACCTTGGACTGGTAATAAGACCCCACCTAAATCCCCTCCTACTAAGATCCTCAGCATCGCTAACATGTTTAAATATAGATAAGGTGAATGTGAGAGGGAGACCAGGTTTATTGGCCGAGTTTAAAATCAATCACTGATTATTGGTTATTTGCTGTGATGCATTTGTGACCAAATGAGCTCAAACACAAAGATTACACCATACTGTAGCCATGGTAACAGAGCAATCAAACTATCAAGATGATTCTTTAAACTTTTACAAAGTAAACTTCCCAATTAAATCTAATGTATAATTTTTTTCTCAGATGAATGTATTAAATAAAATGTAATAACATTGTCAAATGAATGCTACAGGTTTAGATCTTTGGTCTGTGTTACAATTCAACCATCTCTGAATGTCTTTAGGGGCCCTGAATGGCCCCTACCAGCAGCTACTGAGTTTTCTTTGCCTTGATATCTCAGTCTTATGATTCTAGATCTCAGAGGTGCTAACATCAAAAAATTATATAGTTAACCCCTTTGAGCTTTTTTGATCTATAAATCAGTTTGCAGCCAAGTTGTTCTAGAGGTTAAACAGTCAGATATTATTAAGGCTTAATCAGTAAAATAGCAGCAAATTTGCTTATTTCATAACTTCACAACTGTTGGGATTTGAGTTTTTCTGTGTGCTTATTTGAGATTTCTGTGTCTAGCGAGTCTCCATGTTTGTCCTGTTTTCCCCTTGATTGTTCCCAAGTGTGTCTCATTCCATACCCTCCCTGTGCATTTAAACCCACCTGTGTGCCTTGTCGGGTCCTTGTCTTGTGTTGCTGTTCGTTTGTAGTGTCGTAGCACAAGTCGCATGTTCCTGTCCATTCATTGAACCTGTTGCTACCAGTGTTTTGGAACCATTTTTCATCATTAATAACATTCATCAGTGCAACCTTGGGTCCTAAGCATTTCTGCCTCACCACCGTCACCACACAAAACATGACAATAAGCTTTGACCTTCTCTCCTCTGGTCTGTTTAACAGCTTCAGTCTCAGATCAGATCAGCCTCCAGGACTGTCAGCAGCAGAAACAGAAACATTAAACCTGTTGGGGAAAATAAACTACATTTGCTTTACGTTGTCCCTGTATGATGGCAATGATATACTAGGATCCTATTAAATTCTTGATTAATGTGGGTTGTTATGTTGTTGTACGGTGTTTTAAGATCTTGTTCAATGTGCCCGTTTTTAACTTTGAGCCTTTCCAAAGGTCTCTGCATGGCCCTGATAATTAAATTATCCAGTAATCACATCATTTATTACTAACTTATTTCAGATGGAAAGACCTGCTGTACCTTTTATTCCAATATTTGGTGACAGAGATGATAAAGCTTAGAAATGGAGGTGAAAACCTGATGATAATGGAAAAGAAAGAGAAAAGTGAGGGAAATGTTAATCATTCAATATTTTCATCACAATATTCATCAATAATATCAAAGTTTCCTGTTTTTCTAAAATAGTGCAGCTCTATATTTAGAAGGTGTTTCTTTTATTGTTCTTCCTGCAGTGAGGAAAGAAAGTGATGAACCAGAAGCTTCATTTGGTCTCATGTAGACAGAATCAGTGGTCGTCACTCAGATATGAGGCAGAAACACAACAGCAGGTTTAGACCTGAGGAGCTGATCAACAGACTCTGAATCTCTGGATGGAGAAACATGAATAGTTGATTTTCATCACGTTTTTCTCTCAGACGTCGATTTGAATTAATCCTTTTTCTGATTTCTATCTGCAGAGAAAAAACTTTTACATGTTCGCTCTGAGTTTGTGAAGAGAGTTTCTGAGGAAAACCTGATTCAGCTCCTCAATGACCTTGAAACCGATGGTGTCTTTAATCTTTTGGAGAAACGGGCGAAACTTGAAGAGAATCAAAGTACAGCGAACAAGGCCCGGGAGACCATTGATGATGTGAGGAAGAAAGGACAGAAAGCCTGCAGATTGATGATCAAACGTCTTCATCAAATAGATCCGACTCTGTCCAATGAGCTGGGTTTGTCCTCTGACTCCTCTGCTAAAGGTGAGACCCAAAGTTCATTAAAGCTGTT
>NW_015113562.1:316258-318195 GCF_001443285.1 Poecilia latipinna
TCTGAATCTCTGGATGGAGCAACATGAATAGTTGATCTTCATCACGTTTTTCTCTCAGACGTTGGTTTGAATTAATTATGTTTCTGATTTCTGCCTACAGAGGAAAAACTTTTCAAGGTTCGCATTGAGTTTGTGGAGAGAGTTTCTGAGGAAATCCTTTGTCAGCTCTTCGATGGTCTTGTATCGGATGACGTCTTTAAACATTTGGAGAAAGAAGAAATACTGCACAAGTACAAAAGTAGGGCTGATAAGGCCCGCAACACCATAGATGCCGTGGAGAAAAAAGGAAAGAAAGCCTGCAGATTGATGATCAAACGTCTTCATCAAATAGATCCGACTCTGTCCAATGAGCTGGGTTTGTCCTCTGACTCCTCTGCTAAAGGTGAGACCCAAAGTTCATTAAAGCTGTTTTCAGAGCCTCTAGCGTCTTTGTCTTTGTGTCAGTTTGACGTTTAATCAAATCAATGATAAATAAATCTGTTCTCTTCTAATTGCTCTCAGAACAACATAAACTTCATGATGTGACTTTTAGAAAACGACTTGAATTCTCAGTAGTTTTCCAGTTTTGGTTCCTCTTTGGAGTCTCATTCACAGAACAGATCTGGATTTCCTGGCGGGGGTCATGTCCCCCCCTTCTGAACTAGAACTGCCTTAAAGTTCAGTTCATAGATAAAAACCGAGCAAATTTACAGCCTCACAATAAACTGCTTCTTCCTGATGAAACATTTTCTGTTCAGATCCCGTCTTAAAAACTGATCTCTGATTTTTGGCGTTTAGCATGTTTAGCATGTTCCTCAGAGCAGGGTGACATGTATCTATATATCAAGAGTGATGCACAGTGAGAGATATTTTGTCGTACCACGGATTTTATAGATGTAACAAAATAAATCATACTTTAAAACTGGAATGCCTAGAAGAAACACTTTATGATGATATGAATATCTATTTATGACAATGACTTTAATGATCAAAATGAATGAACTACCCAGAATAAATGTTTCCTAACATTCAGCAACCAAAACCAGAAAACAGTCTGACAACCAGAGGAAAGGCCCAGAGAGATGCTAAGACGTAAAGCCACAGATTTATACCATCTAGATTTCCTCATTAATGTCCAGCAGCTCTTCATCTAAACTGATGTTAGTTTGTTCTCCTGATATCAGTTATAATGACCAAAGAATCAGAACCAGCAGTGATGCAGGATCAATTTCACCATCATAATGGATCCTGATGAAAAACATGTAGATATTATTAAATCAGATAAACAGCTTGGGCTTTTAGTGAAGGAAACGCTAAAATAGAGAGAACTTTCCTGACTTTGACAGAGAAAACCACAGATCAGTCCTGCTGCTCTTCATCAAATAAAAATGGAAAATATAACTTTAAATAGAAAGTGTGCATTTCCTATTAAAATGTAAGTGTGAATGCTGAAAGCTTTTGGTGAAAATGGCAAAAGCGTTTGAAGGCGACTGATGAAGACTTGCAGAAAAGTAAAAAATAGTGCATGCAGTGTGAAAAACCCAGGTAAAAGCCAAAATTAGCTAAAAAAAACCCCACCTAAAACTAGCTAAAATACTAATGATAGCAAATAGGCTACCACTAGCATGCTGGTTACAGTAATATATCCCATGCAATGTAAAAAAATAAAAATTAAAAAAATAGAAAAAAAACCTCATGTAAAACCTAAAAGGACAGAAACATTCCCCTTCTGATAGAAACGGTGGGTGAATGAAATCCAAACCTTTAATGGTTCCTGAGATAGAAATCTGTTTGGAGGCATCGTTTAGCGCAGTGACTACAAAAAACATGCAGCACGAAAACAACGTCAAAAGCTCAAATTATTCCCAGGTGTTAAACAGCATAAAAGCTGTTAAACTGCCCAACTTCAAAATGGCCGCTGCCTTGTTTCCTCCATCACAGCCCTGAACCTGGATGAT
>NW_015113562.1:323426-326439 GCF_001443285.1 Poecilia latipinna
GAATTTTAACTTGTGTCTTTAATTACTTCAGCAAAACTCACCGTTTTTACCAAATTCTGTAGTTTTCGGTGTACTTCTAAATCTGCTCCTTAGTCGCATCTTTTCGGGGTTGCTACTGTCTCTAGTGTCGTGGGGATGGTAACACAACTAATATAATTACATTACTAAATCAGAATACCGCAAAGTCTTTATTATTTATTATACATTTTTCATTCTCTTAAGAATGTAGAGCTAATTAAACAATCTAAACAAGACCTTAAAGTGGTTCCAGTTTCTCTCGATGGCCAACCTGTTGAAACTGTGGAAAATTTTGAATACCTTGGGTTGTTCCTGGACAGTCAGCTCAACTTTGCTGAAAACACTGACTATATTTTGAAGAACTGTTCTCAGAGACTCTATCTTTTAAGAAGACTTAGTGATCATGGGGTGACCCAACTAGACTGTAGTTGGGTCACGCCTATGTCTTGAATATGGAGGGGAAAAAAATCATATTTTATTTATCACTACAGAAGGGTTCAGTGAATGGGCATATGAAACTGGTGGGTTCGGTACCTCAAAAAAGGTTAAGAACCACTGGGATAGAGAATCAGTTCAACTGTTGCTCCCATCACTACACCCCTTTTTTCAGACTCTCACTTAAGTTTTTCCTCCAGGTTCATCCTTGTGACGCTGATTGTATGGCAGCCTCCCTCTGTCAGTCGGCCTCAGTAAATTCACAGTGAGTGAATGACTGAATGTAGTGTGAAGAGTTTTGGACTCTTCTGGACTAGATAGTTATACAGGTACAGACCTTTTGCCGTTTAAGAACAAAACCCTACAGAGCTTTAATGTCCTGACACGCTTCCTGCTGAACTGTAGATCACAAGTTTTCTACAGATTGGGAAAAAAATGTGGAGGCAACTGTTACTGTAAAGTGGCTTGGAAAGTTCAGCCTGATGTAGGCATATAGGGGAAGTTTACTGCCAAAATTCAATAACTTACATTTTAAATTTGAAAGTTGGATGTTATCTTTTTGCACTTAAAACTCCTGCTTTCCCTCAAATCTTTGTTTTTATGCTCAGATTTTCTGCTTCTCTGCACAGATCAGAACAGCGCTGACTTTAGATGTAGGGAAAACCATCAGCTTTCTGCTCTATGTTACAATTTTAAGGAACTCATGACATGTTTACAAAAATAATAATTATTTGGGTTTGTCAGTTTAATAGTTTTCCAAATCTGTAAATGAATATATTAATCTGGGCTCTTACAGAAATATGTTTTGAGCAATATTCAGTCAAACTATTTTACAGAGTAAACACAAAATGCAACTTGCATGACAATATTTTATTGGAGTTTGCAGCAAAACAGCACAACTGTATATATTTGAAACTTATTTTGTACTTATTGGGTTTTATGTCTTAGGGTAAAACCTACCCTATCACCATCTGTGATTGTCAAGCCATGCTGTTCTGGATGCTTTAGAATAACAATTAAAACAAAAAACATTTTCATAATGTGAACAGTAGTAAACCTGCCTAATATATTAGCTGGGGCTAAATCCATCAATAGGAGCTAATGTAAAATAAAAGAAATGGATGAGGATGAATAGATGAACATTTTGTTATCAAAACTGAACAGGCTACAATATTTTCAGGGGTTTTTATTCCTATTTTTTACATTTGAAATAAATGTTTCTCAGTCTATTATTGCAACTAATCATGAATCCCTTCATGGCTCCATGTGTTGAGGATTCGCTGTAACAGAGTTCATCTCAGCTACTGCTGCCTTTCTTCACCAACCATTAACAAGTAACTGGACAGGTGTACCTAAAAAAAAGTGGCCAGTTTGGTTCTTTGTTTCCAGCTTGCAAAAGGTGCTCAAAAGAATGTCATTTCAAATTAAACACTTTGACAAAACTCTGAAGCTCAGAGGTCAGAGGTCACTCTGTGGGAAACATGTTTAATTAACTGAAACCTTCAACCAGAGAAAAAACATGAAAGAGTTTTAAAGAGCAAAACTAATTCAATTATCTCTGTGCAGCAAGAACCTGGTTTATTTATTTGCTTTTTTCTTTTATCCGTCACCTGAGTGGGAGTTTTATTCAGAAAATCCTACATTCCCTCAATGACTGAAGTTGGAATTTATTACAGGTTTAGACACATTGTTAGAAAAATATTTAGTTTTGTCATAGAAGTTCATACGCAAACCCTTCTTAGAATGTCAGAAATGGTTTTATTTTCTTCTTTTTTTTTCTTCAGATTTTGATGTTCGGTGTCAACAGGAGCTTAAAGAGCATCTGAAGAAGAAGCTCCAACGTCTCTCTGAAGGCGTCGCTGAACCTGGAAATCAAACGTTTCTGAACCAGATCTACACAGAGCTCCACATCACAGAGGGGTTAACTAGAGAGGTCAACCAGGAACATGAGGTCAGACGGATTGAAACAGCAACCAGGAAACAAGAAACAATCAGGAGAGAAGAAATCTTTAAACCTGGAAGAGATCAACCAATCAGAACAGTGATGACAAAGGGAGCAGCTGGTATTGGAAAAACAGTTTTAATACAGAAGTTCACTCTGGACTGGGCTGAAGGCAAAACCCACCAGAACATCCAGTTCATATTTCCATTCACTTTCAGAGAGCTGAATGTACTGAAAGAAGAAAAGTTCAGCTTGGTGGGACTGATTCATCACTTCTTTACTGAAACCAAAGGAATCAGTAACTTTGAACAGTTCCAGGTTCTGTTCATCTTTGATGGCCTGGATGAGAGCAGACTTCCTCTGGACTTCCACAACCAGGAGATCCTGACTGATGCTACAGAGTCCAGCTCACTGAATGTTCTGCTGACAAACCTCATCAGGGGGAAACTGCTTCCCTCTGCTCTCCTCTGGATAACCACACGACCTGCAGCAGCCAGTCAGATCCCTCCTCACTGTGTTGGCATGGTGACAGAGGTCAGAGGGTTCAATGACCCCCAGAAGGAGGAGTACTTCAGGAAGAGATTCAGAGATGAGCAGCAGGCCAGCAGGATCATATCC
>NW_015113563.1:0-10712 GCF_001443285.1 Poecilia latipinna
TATATATATATAATGTATGATAAACAAAACTTTTAATCTTAATGAGACATTAGCCAGTTAGTTTACCTGAATAACTAAAGTATATCTTTTTTCTTTGTTTTTTTAAATCACATTTTATTTTATTTTTTTATGGGGTATGCATTTACTCCCCTGTTATTGTGTATGTTACTACAAACATGTGATGTAACATATTTTTACTGCTTTTAAACTTTTTTTAAAAGCAGTAAAAACATGCTTTTAAAAAGCATTGTTATGTTTATTTTATCGCCTTGGTAAATAAAGTTATTATTAGTATAATTTTGATGATTTTTCACAAGTAAATCCAGAGCAACAAGCTAAGGGAATCTCTCCATCGCCTGTTCATTCTTCAGATTAAAAAAGCAGACTCCTCCAGTTGTCAATATGTTTCCCACTCATACTGCCTTAGCTGCCCACAGCCGGCTTGTGAATTGAATAGAAGTTAAGTAATGACAGCAGTGCAGTAGTAAGACAAAGACGGTGGGAGTTTAACATTCAAAGCTTAAAGCCTGTAATGTTCTGTGTTCTTATGCCAGCGTTGAGCTGTTTATAGACATGGACGTCTGGCCTCAGTCCGAAATATCGTTTTAATATTTCCTTTTATACAGTATGGAAATCCATGACATATGTATACTGTTGACTCCCCAGATGCCTGGAAGTGAGTGAATAGTTCAGCTTTTTTAAAGTGGGATTCTGAAGAGAGCTTATGAGTCATTAATAGCTTCACTTCAGTAGATAACGCTCTGAACTGCATGGCTTCAGGCTGCAGAAACGGAGATTAGCTCCGTTTTGACAGCCGGTCAATCTAAGGATTGGTCAAAATGAAATCTGTTCCTAAGAAGATGTCTGCCTTTTTAAAACAGCACTGAGAAAACAAAACAAAAAAAAGAATAGTGTAGCTCATGTAAGTGGTTTATAAAACCTTTGGATTTTATGGCTAAGAATCACATCACAAATCTGCATATTGCTCTCTGGTAACTTTGCTAAGCGTAAGTAATGCAGCATAAAGCCCACAAACTAGAAATGCAGCCGTCAGAATTTTATTTCTGATTTTCTTTTTTTCACTGTTTCCTTTTAACCCTCCTGAGGCCTTAGCACAATGCTAAGGAGGAGCCCAACACGTCACAGTCAGACAGTAGGGAAATAGGTGGTTGTCACATCAGGCTGTTGGCTTCTGAAACCACGCAAAACAAATATCCTCGTAAAAATGCCTGCTGGACCAGTGCGACATCTGCCAGATCGCGCACAGAGTGAAAAACTTGTGGGGTCCAAATCACTCCCATTTCTTACGTCTCCACGGTTCCTCTGATGTCATTTTTAAAACACCTAACTGCTATGGAAATCAACCAACTTCGATCTTCTTCACCCACTGACGCATCTGCATGAAAATATTGTTGCTGTAAGACAATTAGTTGCTCTTGGAATCATCATGTAGTGACGGGAAAAAGCTTTTTGAGTTTCAGTCCTTGGCCGGGGTTGATCAAGCTAAAAATTCCCTGACCAGGATATACCAGATTTTTTTTTTAAGACAAATGATTTATGCCGATTTCATAGTCTGCGTCTTAACTTCAACCGTTTGCAAAGCTTTTTATGGTCAGCAGATGCTGAGGAGTTATTGAACTTGAATGACAAACCCTGAAATATTTTTCTGCTCACTCACAACCAAGTTTTGACCAGGCGTCGGTGAGCTCTTTCACTGACAAATCATTGACTTTTCTTTGCACATTCTCTGAGAACCACACCCATGAGGCAGGCAAGAAAAGTGCACTGAGGCGTGAAACCGACAGACTTTACTGGTGCATCAATAGTTAATGTCTTAATTGTGAAAAAGGGACTCAAGTGGGACCCATCCTATTGTTCCTTCACTTTGTCTCTTTTCTTCTGAGATGCTTCTTTTAAGTCCCACAAACACGGTTCACTCCCTATTTATTCAGCAGAAAGATGAGATCGCGTTTGTGGTAAAGTGGACTGCAGAGGCCACAGAAGACCCATTCGCTGATGCTATTTATTAAACAAGCAAGTATCGAAGGGGTTCTAATGAGATAAATAATGCATATCGGAGCTCACAGGATCCCTGCTGAAGACAGGCAGAAGAAAAGGAAAACATTAGCAGCTTCTTACATTTCATTGTTTTCCTTTCATTGAACAATCAAGTACAAAGCAACACATTTACAAACCGAAACACTGATGCAGTAAAAGGCAAGGGCTAAGCCAATCCCCAAATCCTAAAAGTAAATATGCAGGGTCATGAAAACATATGCATATCAAAAAGACATTTTGATGCTAAAGAAAGTGCTGAGGTTGTGACAAATGTGATGGCTGGGGACGCCGGCCTCTTATCTGTATGCAACTCATCTACTTTCAAGAATGTTTTCTGGACGTGTGGATGCTTTTCACATACGTGTTCTCTGAAATTCAGGCACTTATGTAGAATCTCTTGTAAAAAGATGTATGCTGTAGTTTAATGGTCATGGTGGTCTTCAGAATATCACCATGTTTGAGAACCGTGTAAGTAAATGTTACACAAATCTGCATGGCTAAGACTCTGCAATTAGGTTTTCCGGTATAACCAGTCTTTGCTGTGAATTAATGAGTATCAAATTCTAAAGCGATTCAAATGCAAAAAAAAAAAAAAGACTTGAAAGTGTTTTTATTTCTGTTTCCAAACTGATTGTTCCTGTATCCCTTTTAGGGATGTATATTTCAGTTTAGGTTTGACCAGGGCCAAGAGGAGGTAACTCACCAGTAGAGTATGCCGCCGGAACAAGTAGTTCCCCTCCAAAACAGTTGGTGGCAGTAGTGGTATATGATTAGACTTCATACATTTGTAAAGATAGAGGTGTGTTTATTTGCTCAATGTGTTGCCTCAGCCGATTTGCAGAGTTTGAATATCATGAGATCTCAGGACGCAAAAATAACTGACTTGAAAAAGGAAAACATTAATTTTTCCCCCCTTGTTTGTTGATTCTCAAAGCTTAATGTGAAGCTGTGCACCAGAAAATGAAAAAATGTAAGAATAAGTATGTTCCAAATGAAGAAGAGAAAACAATAAACAAAAAAGGTTTTATTGTGAAGTACTTAAAGACATCCAGACATAGCTCAACTTCCATCAGTAATGTATAAAGTATGAATGAGATCAAGGTCTGGCAGTCTTTTGCCTTAGAAACATGTCTGCTGGAGTTGTTTTAATTCTCCTCCTCTTTTCTCTCTCTTTTTGCTCTCTAACCCTCAACTGCTACTTTCTCTACCCTAAACGAACCTAACCTCCTCCGAACCTTCACGACAGGCCTTCAAAGTGTAATAACTGACACATGGGGGCTTTATTTTCATTCTCATAAAGAATATTAAGTGGCACTTGCAGCGTAGTGTGAACAGATTTAGGTCTGCTTGAAAGGAGTTATTTTTATACACATACTGTACCGTACAGTAGACAGTTATGTTGGAATGATGTGTTTGGGGTACATTTATCAGTAAAACTGAAATGTAGGAGTACTGAACTGATGAGAATCACACAGAACGCAACACGCAAATACACAATTTTTCTGACTTGCTTTCTTTGTCCGCATTGGCTCTTTGCCTCTGCCTCCTACTCGCGCTTTGCATATTGTTACACTTTTCTGTTTGTGTGTGAGAGTTAATGTGTGCGTTTTCCTGCCTCTAGTTCCACATCTGGAGGTCATTACCTCTGGGCTGGGATTGGTTGAGGCAGGCAGGGGGAGAGAGGGGGCGCGTTGGGCTGGCTGCGCAGTGAGGTCATCGCCTCGTTGTGGCGACGCTCAGGAACAATGATGCCGTTGTCTCCAGTGACGACGCGCCGGCGTAGCTCACCCCAGAATGAAGCGGGAGGAAAGGTGACCACATTTCAGTGGATGAAGATTTAGGGGATTGGCGCAAGCTAAGGGGAACAACACCTCAGAAAAAAAAAAAGAAAACTTTGATAATGCAATGTGAAGAATTTTTAATTGCAAGAAAAAGTTGTGCTTTTACGACAACTATAGTGTAAAGTTGATCCACCCGGTCCAATTCTTTTGCATATACCTGTCATGGTTCAGGGTTTGGTGAGGTGAGATGAGACGCAGGCAGCCAGGACGAAGGTGAAAATGATGAATTTAATGATTCAGAGTCCACAGGAAAACAGACTTAGACGAGGGTGATACACGACGGCACAGGGAAACAGTTACAAATGACGAGGATCTGACAACGAACACAGACAACAGGTGGGGCTAAATACACACAGGGTAATCAGGGGGATACGACACACCTGGGGAGCAATCAACAGGGAGGACAGAGACTCATGGAACAGGACTACACAGGGAAAACAGGACTGAACACAGAAGAACTCAAAAATAAACACACAGAAACACAGATCACGACAATACCTGATAGTTTACATATTTTACACCATGCATAATCTTTTTTTGTTTTCTGAATCTGTTCAAGATGTAGTTCCAAACAACAACTAAAAAACTGAATAACACTTTCATACTTTCGTTAGACACTGTTCAGCAAATGTCTTTCATCTAAAACTTGGTTCAACCCAGTTGGCCAACATCTTATTCTCTAGGTTCCATCCATCCATCCATCCATCCATCCATTCATCCATCCATCCATCCATCCATCCATCCATCCATCCATCCATCCATCCATCCATCCATCCATCCATCCATCTTTATTTATTTATGTAACACTTTTCATCCAAATGGAACTCAGTGCTTTTACAAACATTAAAACAATCAAAAAATCATGCCAAAAATGCTTTTCTAATTAAATCAACTATCTGTTAGACAACCAGAATATCTGGCATTGGTTTAAATCACCACTTTGGCTCTTAACTCAGACTTAGTTACCTTTTTTTCCTATCTTGAATTATAAGGAATATTTAATATTTTCTATTTCATGTGTAAATGTGAAAACCGTAGTTTATGTATGAATGTGTTTCGTCTTTTTGTTTAACTGCATTGTATTGTTCCATCTTCATCCTTTTTTTTTTATTTTTGTGCTGTTTTCTCTCCCTCGGAGTCAGTCCATGGCTGCTATATTTTAAAGTGTTTCTGTTCCAACGTGTGTGTGTGTGTGTGTGTGTGTGTTACATGCTTCTGTATTCCCAAATGGGTAAGCAATATCTACAGCTGCTGTTTCTCCTTATAAGGATGCCTGTCTGTGGAAGGAGACGTGGAGGTAAAACTGAGGGAAGAGGAACAGAAAGCTGGCGACTGATTGGAAGAAGACAGGTGCATGAGAGGGAATGAGAACAGGATTGTGAAATAAGATAAAAGGGATGGGTGAAACTCAGGTCAACAAGTTAAAATGTAGAGGAATAAAAAAATGGAAGACAGGTTATTGTGGCCCATTTTATTATTTCAGTTGGTAAATGTACAGTAGACTGCTGCTATCGCGGCTGAGGTGTTAAGGCTTTTAGTTGAACTTTAACAACTTTTTTCAGTTGTCATTTATCTATTTTTGATATTTCGAGTTTGTTCGATTAAGCGACTTTAACAAGTCTTGGTGTTATTGGATGGGTAATGGACTTGCTATTGTTTTAGATTGGACTCCAAATGATTTGAGCTTTTAAATTCATTTTACATTTTAGTGTTTGGATATTTTAAATTTCAGATTTGTCTCCTGCAAGTAATAACTTTTTGAAAACCTACTTACCCGGACCAGGGATCGATGGCTTGCGTGTTATTCATACTTATGTCAGAAACAGATTGCAGACAGTTCACATATAAGATTAAGAAAGAGCTCCAATATTATGCACAATGTACAAAACCACAAATCATCTGAACAGTCCAACAACAGCATGGCAGGTATTTTGTGGTCACCGTGTTCGTCATGGGTGTTTATTAACACACCGTTGTCCTCTTTTTGTTCGTCACATAAAAAATAGATGGTTTTAAAAACCAAATGGAAGTAGCTTCCCCTCCATAAAATGAAAATAAAAAACTTTGCACACAGTGAGGGCTATAGGAGTCTCTACAGCAGCTCTTTTTCTTACCTCTTCATCTTTTATTCAGCATCTCAAGCACCTTCCTTCACCTTTCTAATATGAAAAATCGCTTGTCTCCCACAGTTTTCCTTACATCTGCAACTTTCTTCATCCTCTCCCCAATTCCCTGGGTTTCTTTAACCCCATCGTTCTCTTTCTGTCTCTCTCTCTCTCCCTCTCTTGCTCCATCCCTTTCTCAGCTGCTCCTCCCAGCTGTTTAATCACACATGGCTCATGCCTAAAGAAGGGGGGGAGGGAGAGGGGAAAGGGGGACAAATGGGAGGAGAGACGAAGAGAGCCGAAGAAAGAGTGGGTGACAGACAGAAAGACAGAGAGAGAATGTGAGCAGTGGGCTGAGTGTGAGGCACATGGCCACCGAGTGAGAGGTCTTTCATTCTGCTTGGATTATAACTGAGGAAAGAAATCATCTGGATACTCCTCTTCCTCCTCCTCCTGCTTCTCCTGCTCTACCTCTCCTTCCTCACTCCTCCACTTCCCTCCCTTCGGCGTCTCTGATCTCCGAGTTGAGGGACTCTTTGAGAATCTCACCTCTTGTTCTTCTTTCACCTCCCTCTCCCCTGCTTCCCCCTCAGGATGTCGTGTGAGGAGGCTCAGCTCCACAAAGAGAGGCTGCAGGCCCTGGCGGTGAGTCTTTGAAACTCTCACTTTTCACGTCATTCTGCTCATTTTTTATTTTTTTGCTCTCTTTCGTTGACCTCCAGTCTGTTTGTTTTACCGTCTATCTGTGAAAACCGAAGGGACTCCGGGGTTGCTGGACATTGCATCCAGGTTCTTTCGGTGTCTCACCTCAGAGTTCACGTGGTCCTTTCAGCTTTTGTGCTTCTGTTCTATTATATAATCTGTCTTGCAAAATAACCGAAAAAAATCTTGTCCTTTTGTTTCTTGCTTGTTTATTTGTTCAAAAGTTCAAATGTTGACCTAAAAAAAAGTGAATGACGCAGACTCAGGAGATTTCTGTATGAATGTGTACTACTGGCCACTGAGTGTGAGACTGTTTAATTTGATACTTTACTGAAATCCTGGCTACAGAACTAACTTGCGACTTTTGTCTGCTTTGTATCTTTGTAAGTTCCACCTGTATTCACCCAGATCTTAATCTGTTGTGAAAGACGGAGTCATATTTGTCTGCAAAACTGTGCCGCTGCCTTGCACTCGGGACGGATCCTGAGCCGAAAACTCAAAGTGATGCAAGCTGGAAACCTTTCAGGATGACGTCAGGGTCTCCTACACGTTTTCCTCACGTTGAACAAAGTCCGTTCTTGTTGCACCAGTTGTAATGTTCTTTACTCCCTCGCCAGCCTTCTGTCTAGTAATCCTGCTCCATTTGTCCTGATATTTGTGTCCGTTTTGGTTTTTCTACGTCTTATTTTATAGGAGGAGAGTTAAGTAATGGAGACATTGGCGGAAAAATCAGCTTTTCAGTTTTTGGTTTGGCCAGGTGCTTGAAATTTTCAGTTACATCGACTCCCCCTGTTGAGGTGGTCTCTCAGTAACACATTTGGATACTTACCGTCACGTGTAACGTTGAAATAAGTGCTAATGATTGCCTTTGTGCTAATACGACTCAGAAGCAACGGTTGCACCAGAGTTCACTGCTCATGACTAAATTTGGCACTGAATAGGAACCACAGCATACCACACACACACACGCAAACCGAGAAGTGTGTATGCGTGTGTGCGCTTGTTTCTGTGGATGTATGGGGGGGGGGGCAGAGTTGTTGGAGCTGCAGATGGAGAAACTATTTTGGCCACGTTGAAAGATGGCAGCCATACCAGCCTCCACATAACATCTAAAGAGGAACAGAGTGGAAAGTTCTCACAGTCTGAGGAAAAGGAAACACGCGTGTTTCGTCCTTTCAGTGAGTTTATTGGGTCTTTGTCAGTTGAGCTGCAAGGAAAATAATTATATTATATAATTTGAAGACGGTTCATGCTGTTCATTAGGCAGGGGATAGTATGAGATTCTCGTGGTAGCCTTGCAAAAAAGTATCACTCTATCTAGACACTGACTCGCATGCAAAACAAACTTTTATAACGTGAACAAATTGCTTTTATTTAAAACTGCAAAATAAGAAATATTTTTACCGCTTCTGTTTTGATTGAAGATGGGCATTTCATCCCTAAAACAAATCAATCAAACTTTATCTGTATAGCACATTTCAGCAGCAAGGCATTTCAAAGTGCTTTACATCATTAAACACAAAACAAAAGCAAAGAGTGAGTCGTGCACAAGGACTGAAAGGCCACTCGGACAGGAAGAAGCCAATGGTGCATTTGGAGGAAAAAAAAAAAAGCAGGGAGCTTGTGAGGCTGAGAACACCATCCCATCTGTGAAGTGGCAGCATCATGTCGTAGGCTTGTTTTGCTGCAGGAGAGACTGGCATACTTCCCAAAATAGGTGGTGTCATGAGGAGAGAATATTGTGTGGAAATACTGGAGCAACGTTTCAAACGCGTTGGTGGAAATTGGTCTTCCAGATGTGAAGCAACCATAAACATATCCTCAAATCAGTCGTTTAAGGGAAAGAAAATGAATTTAGTGCCCTTTGCAAAACCCTGATTCTAACTACAGACAATTTAATAGAATTATTGAATAATCAGTAGAAGTGTCTCTGCCTTAGTTTCTGGAAGACCCATGTTTTCCTAGAGTGTCAGTCTGTGCTCCTTTCAATGTGGGGAAAAACCACTGGCTAATCTGCCACTTTCTCTTTATCTCACTGAATCCAAACATAGAAGCACTATGAAGGAAAAGCAGCAGTTTTGAGTCCGTATTCTCCTAAAATCTTGTTCCTGATCACTACCTCATGACCAGCTGTGATGAAACCCTTTGAATAGATGCACAATGTACACAAGCAGCTCCTGTCTGTGACTAAGGATTTCATCAATATTTGATCACTCCCCTGAGATCTCCTTGTCATCACCATCAATTTCTGTCCTCATTAATACTTCAGAAGAACTTGAGCCAAGTAGGAAGCTTTAAAAGAATACTCAAATGTTTGTGAACCCTTTTCAAACATGACAGCAGTACAACATAAACTGGCCTGTAGCGCAATAAATCAAAGATTGAACTTTCTACCATGCTGGATGCTAAAGTATTGACATTAATAATAGTTATAAGACAGAAGTCATTATAATGTTCACTTGCTGCAATGATCGGCCTGCATCATTCATAAATCATGGTCCTCATGGCTCTAATTATACAGTTAAAGTCTTAAAAATTGAATCATTACATTTGTATATATGTTACTTATTTTTAAAACTATAGTAAATTGAGATTTCTGTTCTATCTGCATTACTCTCATCAATGAGAACATTTTTAACTTTTTTTTTTTTTATCCCCACACATACAATGTCTGCGCTCATGTTTTACTGTGAGAAAAATGCTCCAGTTGGTGGATTATGGGCTGCTAATGGCCCTTAACAGTCTGCTCATGCTAGCTGCAGCTTCATAATAATGACCAAATAAATGTGTCTCCAAATGAACACTGTATTAAATGACAGTGTGATATTTGTGTGGGTTTGAGGTTAGGAACCAAAAAAAAAAAAATGCATGAGTAGGCAGGTTTTCTGAAGATAATTTGGTGTCACATTCCACAGAAAAGTTTGATTTCTGAACCAGGAACAGGCCAGGGTCCACTGTGACCGTAACTTACCTCCAACATTTGCTTGCTGCTAAGCTTGCTGCAATTAAACATTTCCCTGAAAATATCAAAATTAAAAACATTTCCTGTTTAGAAGTTTGTTTGTTTTTTTTTCATATTGTGACTGGAAAAAGATAGATTTTCTGGGGAGGCGTGGTAAGTTGAGGTCGATTATGTTCACAGTCGGTCCTGGCAAAACTCACTGGATATGATCATCATCATAATTCATCTGAAAACAGTTATTGTGCTTTTATTTGTAACTGTAGACCATTCATTCTTTCAGTGTGGTTTGGTTCTGGTTAAACGCTGAAGCAACTTAACCAGGCAGTGAGCTGTAATTTCTTTTCCCTCTTCGTTCAGGGAAAATAGTTTTTTTTTTTTTTCTTTTTGAGAGAAGAAATCAAAATTAATGTTACGTGTCAGCCAGAAAGTCAAAACTCTCACTGTGTTTATGAACATAGCTCTTTTCTGTGAACACTAATTGGCCAGATTAGAAAACAGCATCGATGTCTTCTTGTTAAATTCAGACCCACAATTAGTTTGTTATTACCATGTAATTTTGGAAGCGATCTGGAGTACTTTCTGGTCAGGGTTGGCCAAAATACTTTAAGCGCATCTGCAAATAGGTGCTCGTTCACCAGAAACCTTGCATGTGGTTTCAGCATCAGCCAGTGAATGGTGAGCGACTCTTCGCTCTAATTAACCATTACCCATATAGCCTTCCAGCCACAAGCAGTATGACAGCATACATACAAGAGTCTGGGTTTCTGCATGCACTCATTCACTGACTCCTCTGTTGTGTTGTTATGTTTATATAGATGACCTCAGCACTCTGGACTCTAACTTAGCCCCCTGAAACACACACACACACGCACACACACAGTGTACAAAAGACCCCAAATTGTCTGACTCCAAGTACAAAACAAAGCAAAAATGATATCTCCCACGTAAACTGATGTTTAGCACAAATGTCTTTTTTTTTTTTTTTTTTTTTTTTTTTTTCTTTTCTTTTAAAAAAAAAATTTTCTTCCACCTCAAAGGTTGTTT
>NW_015113563.1:13765-17629 GCF_001443285.1 Poecilia latipinna
AAAGATGATGCAAAAACCAAAAAAAAAAAAAAAAAAAAAAAATATCCCCCCCCGAAACTGAGGTTTTGCCCAAAATTTTTTTTTTTTTTTTTTTTTTTTTTTTTTTGCATCATCTTTAAAATCATAATCTCTCTGCACTTCAAAGTGTGCTATATCTATGTTGATGCCCCAGGACTCTTACATGCAAGACTAATAGACTTTTGCTCAGAAACCGCTACAAACCACATATTAGGTTTATTTGAATGGAAGTGAGGAAGAGATCTCTGCAGGTTTTTAGAAAATGGAGAAATCCTAGTGTGTATTTAGTGAGGTGGTGGTGATTAGGGCAGGGTGAGAGTGAGCTGCTGCTGCTGCTGCTGCTGCTGCTGCTGCTGCTGCTAGACCACAACATGCACTGAGATTTGTGATTGCAGCATGCAGTGGAGGGTCAGGGTAATGGCCTTCGATAAGTGCGGGGAGGCTGGGCTGCTCACAGGCATTTGATGTTTCAATGCAATTATTAACCACAGTTCCTTGTTGTACAAAGGACATAACATAGCAGTTTCCCATAAAAGCCCAAACTCAACTGTAAAGTCAAATTAAATGCTCCAAAACTGTAATATGTAACATATGTTGGATTAAATTATGAACTGCTCTGGTGAAAATGTGTAAAACGTCACTTATTAATAATATTTTTTTCCCAAGGAAAGGTACAGAACATACTCTCCATGATGAAACAATCAAAAAAGACATTCCTACTTTGCTGTCTGATACGTAAAAAATATTATTTCTACCTTCTTTATTCATTTATCATTAATTATTGGCTGTTTACAGCCAGTAGAGACACTGAAGAGCAAATTCAGGTTCTTGTATTTCTGAGGTTTTTCTTACAAAATCAGATCTGTTTAAACAGCTTCCCCAAAATCGTGTCATAGGTTGTGAATATTTGGCAGAGTAGAGGCAGACTATTACCGACTGAGCAAACAGGATTCCAGGGCGCTAAAGAAAACCTAGTTTATTGACTTTATTTTATAGAGGAGGGGGATTGTGCTTGGGGTAAAGTCATTTAGAAAAAGGAAGAAGGGGTGTGTCGTGTTGGGGAGCAAGGGGTCTCGGGCACAGCAGGAGTTACAAGCCCTCTAAAATTAGCAGCAGCTGTCCTGGACCTACTGGTCTTTTGGGTTTGTGAGTGTGTGTTTGTAAGTTACTAGTGGCATAACTTCTGTGTGTGTATCAGTGGGAGTTTTGCAGAGACGTGAGGCACGAGAGGCTAGAATGGATTTCTTTATTTCTTGTCACGCTTTGGGAATGTATTTCTCCTCGTCTTGTTTGAATAATATGCAACGCCTTGCAAAAGTATTTAAACTTCTCGAACTTTTTCACGTGTTTCAGTGATACGGCCAAAAATGTCGACGCATTTGACTGGAATTTCAAATGATGGATCAACAGAAAGATGCATATGACTGCAAAGAGAAAGGGTTCCATGGATTCATTTTCAGAAATGTTTTCAAATAAAGATCTGAAAAATGTGGTTAGCATTCAGACCCCTTAAGTTAAGTTGGAAAGAATCTAGAAGCTCCAATTTTCAAATTCTCAGTCGACTTTAGGTCTGAAATGACATTAAATTGTATCTTTTCAGTGTTGCTGTCATGGTAGAAAGTAAACCCTTACCCAATCTTAAATATTTTTGCAACACCTAACAGGGATTTTCTTGCATTTACCTCCATCCATTTTCCCTATCAGCTCTGACCAGATTCTCTGTCCTTATGGTAAAAAAAAATAAAAGTATTTCTGCAGCACAATGATGCCTCTCCATGTGCTGTGTAGTTTTTGTTTTTTTCTCTGCCACATAGCAATTTGCATGTATAGGATAAAGTTGAATCTCATCTAAAGCTGGACTAAATTTACAATTTAGGCAACTTCTGCAGGGAGTTGTGTGGGGTTTTATTACATGTACCAAAGTAAATAAAGCGGATGCCACAAAAGACTGTAAGAACATTGTTTCCTCAGAATCACAATTGAGTGTGTTGATGTTTGTAGTCATGATGTGAAATTATGTGGGAAAGTCAAAGGGGCGTGGTAACTTTTGTTTAAGGTGCTGCACAATGCAAGCAGAATATTGACAGAACTGCAACTAAAAAGCTTGAAAAGTAGCAAGTTCTGATCAAAACATCATTCATTACAGCCACATGTAACATTTTAAAATGTTTTTTTTTTTTATGTCGTTCGTATGTGCATTTCAAGCAGCACACAGATTATTTTCACATAACGACCACCTGCTGCTGTCGTCGTGTAACATCAGCACGCGGTGCATTTCAGCGATGTGCCGACTTGGCATTTATTGATACGACTGTTAGCTGAGGAGGTACCAAATTAGCATGCTGTTGTTCACATGTAATGAGTAAAAATTTTGTGAGGAAGGAGGTGTTTGCATTTGCGGCAAATATTTGCATCCATCAAGAGTGGCGAAACATTCACAGCAGAGTATGAAAACACATTTTTTTGCAACATGGAAACATTTAAAAGTTTTTTTTTTTTTATTGCTTCTTTTAATTGAACAGATTAATGAATTGAGAAATAGTAGTGGTGATATAATTATAAAATGCAAAGATCTTCTAAGCGTGTGGTCACACCAGCGACACGTGAAGCTCCCGTCCATTTCAGTTGGTGTTCTCTAAGCTCTCAGGTATGGCTGTCCACAGAATGGAAGACGATATTCCCAGTTAGATTTCTCTGCTGGGTGTGTTGGCATGTACAGAATGTAACCAATCTGATCTGCCGCCCTGCCCTCTTCACAACTCCAACATCAGCAGAACGTTGATTAGCAATCGGTCTGATCTAATCCTGGATGTGCAAGATCAAAACATGCTCTCTCTGAGCTCCGCTGGTTTAAAGGACAAAAACATTTTCACCAGCTCATAAAGACGAGTTTATGCAGCTTAGCATTCCGTTTCCCGCCCCATAAACACTGTGAATCAGTATTTGCTTTAATGTGTGATCTGAGAACATTTGTTTTACTTTCATCTCCCTTCATTAACTTTTTTTTTTGTTTGTTTTGTTTTGCTTATTTCAAATAAAGAGTGCAAAACCACTCAAAATAATACTTTTCTGCATGGTTTCAGATTGGCAATGTGTTGGCTGGAGTTTTATGTTTTTCAGAATTAGATTCGGAACCATACTTTGACTTTGAAATTGGAGTCTGATTTTTAGGGGAGGTTCTGTTAAAAAGCCAAAAGCCTGATAGCATCTTACATTTAGATATTTGAACAGTGTGTGAGAGTGTGTAAGAATCAATGTGTGGATTTCAGTGAGAATGAGGCACATTATTAGCTTTGACATGAAGTAAGTATTATGTTACAAAATAAAAATGTTATGCATTAGTATTACACAATTGGTGCATGATCAAGTTTCAAGGAAAAATGAACAAAACTGTTCACTTGGAGTTTAACGTGGGGAAAGAAAATCTAGAGATTCACATGAACTTATTTTAAGCTTAAAAATGTCACAAAAACAAATACAAGATAAAAATCCTGTTTTGTCCTGTTGACCTGTTCTGATGGATTACATTTGGTCTTATAATCCCCTTCTTCCTGATGAAGCATAAAAAATGCTGATGTTTGCCTAATGCATGTGGATATACAATATTGTTACAAAGTGTTTATGTGAAAGTCACATGCAAAAACTGATGATTTATCAGCTTCTGCTCCGTTTCTCTGTGCAAGAATTTAAAGGGAACTTGGATTAGTTACCAAGGGACAGAAAAGAGTAGGAGCAAGAATAAAGTATGTGTTCTCAGCTCTTTTATATACTTATTTATATATATATTTATATATATATATATATATATATATATATATATATATATATATATATATATATATATAT
>NW_015113563.1:20952-40804 GCF_001443285.1 Poecilia latipinna
TAATTTTCGTATTATATAAATTTATAATATGAAAATTATATAAAAAATAAGAGACACGCACACAAACATACCACCTGAGACATTATGTGCACAAAAAGCCAGTTCCTTGTGCAAATATAACTTTTTGACCTGAGATTTCAGGCTCCAGAAATGAAAACATTCCTTATTTAACAACCATGGCTAGAAGAAGGTTTTTAAATAGTCTTTCTGAAATCGAAAGGCAAGTGCATGAAACCACACACATTGTTTCGCTTATTAAGCAAGAGATTTCCAACATGGAAAAAAGAAAGCTTCGATAATTTAAAACAAAAGGTGCTATTAAAAGAATAAAATGTGGGTCCTTTTCAGTTAAAACTTGGCATGTGTGAAATTAAACTTATAAGTTTAGCAGCATTCTTGTTTGGAACACCATTTTAATCGGTCCAAGATGGTTCACCACCAGAAACCTCTCTTTGTTACAGCCTTTACTCTGAATCATCTGGTTTTCTTTGTATTTTGGGTTCATTTTTTGGGTTTTTTTTTTTCTTTTTTTTCTTTTTTTTTTTTTTGCTCTTGTTCAATTCATTTAGAGTTTTTAAAGTGAGTTAGAAATGATTCCTTCTAAATGTAACTGTAATGTTGTTTGGTTGGGTTGTTTCGTTGGTTCGGTTTGTTTGATTTAATCGCCTTGGTTGATTATTTTTGTTTCTTGCTTGGTTGGTTTAACTCATTTGTTTAGTTTGCTTCTTCTTTTAGGTTGGTTTGTTTCTCTTGTTTAGTTGGTTTGGTGGGGTGTGTGTCGGTTAGTCTGGATGAACTCTTTTTGTTTTGGTCAATTAAATTGTTTAACCAATTTGATTTCTTTTCGTTGGTGTCATTGCTGGTTTGCCTTTTCTTCTTTGGTTGGTTTGCCGGGGTGTTGGCTGGTTTAATTAACTGGTTTTAATTGATTTGTTTTGTTGGCTTAGTTGTTTGTTACTTGTTTAGTTGGTTTCATGAAGTGTTGGTTGGTTTGGTACTTTTTTACTTGGATTGTTTAATTGAGCAGTTTGCTTAGTTAGTTTATTTGGTTAAATTGATTTGTTTAACCTAGTTGGTTTTGTTCGCTTGGTTGGTTTGTTTAGATGAGTGGCTGTTTGGTTTGTTGTGACTAACTAGTTGTTTCGAATGCTTGGTTTGTATGGCTTGTTTGTTTTTTGCTGCGTTGGTTGGTTGGATGTTCGTGTGTTGGTTTGACTTGTTATAGAAAGGTTTGAAAACACAATAGAAAAATTTGACAGTGTCATGAAGATTGCTGAAACACACACACACACACACACACACACACACACACATACCTGTGACACCATGTGCACTAAAAGCCTATTTCTTGTGCAAATATAACTTTGGTTACACATTTTTGTTGATGCTGTTCTATATTTTGGGGAACTTTTAGGAACCAAAATCTTTCACAGTTCTACTACAGGAGCCAATCGAACTCAGGCCAATATGTCTTCACTCAACTATATTTAAATTTACAGAAAAGTCTACAAGCAAGGCTTTGACCTCATCTCGTCTCAATATTTTTTTCTGTCTTTCCGAACATGATGCTAAAAAATGTGCTAAAGCTGGTGCAAAGTTTTAGAGAAACAGTGTTACAAAACAGGAGTTAGAATTAGAGGTTAAACACTTAAATAACTCATCATGACCTTCTGTTTGAGCGTGTCCATCATTCTTTCACATCGTGTCGACCCTTGTGGGAAAAGTGGTGACTTCTGTTCAAGGGCCCATGCAGCAGCAGCAGCAGCAGGCCAAGTGGGGACAAAACACTGTGAGTCAGAATGTGGGAAGTCGTGAGTGTGTCACCGAGAATGTCAACATATTTTTCGGAAGAGGAGGATGTCTTTGTTTGGCAGGGGTAAACAGTGAACAGATCAGTGTTGAGGGTCTTTTTCCTGCTTCCTCAATTTGACTTTTGACACCTTTTAATCTGCCTGATAATTAATCTGTTTATGATCCAAGACAGTGATAGTTATTTGAACACAAAGAGCAGTGAAAGTTCCCAGCTACAACTGTACTGCAGATATATATATATATATATATATATATATATATATATATATTTTTTTTTTTCTGATAGTCAATCATTTATCCTTTTTTAAATCAAGGTGTCATTTAAATTTAAGTTGTGCTCATTTTTCACTTCAGAAGAAGTCCGTTCTGCCTACAGGCTGTTATCACCCATTCATATCAACAAAGCCAGCTTCATTATGCAGTTTTACTCCACATTACAAGAATGTGTGGGTGGAAGTAGCCCATTTGTCCAGTTTGTCCAGAAGAAGCTGCAACACTTCTTACTTTCATTCATTAAATTTTTCTAGTGACTTTACTAGTTTTCTTGCCTCTTACATGTTTTTGTTCAACGCAGAGCGGCGTTGTTGTATATGCTAGTCAGCTGTTTGACTACAAGATGGTTAATTCTAATGTTCTACCGTCCTTTAGCTCTTAACTTGGTCTTATAATAGCTCATTGTTACTTTGCCGATGTAGTGAGCTTTAGATCCAGCTGGCGCTCATTTTTAGCATGTGATAGTAATTTGGTATCTAAAGATTTTGGACTATTAGAAGGATAGCAAAAAACTAAAGGAAATATGCGTGTGTGTCTGCATTTGTATGTTTAGCTCAATCCTCAACCAACCACATGTTCTCAACAGTCCCCTGACATCTGTCAGCCATACCGCTGAGGCTATGACTGTACTTTACCAGCCATGGGAACTGGTGCTTTGTAGGCTCTTGTGGTGTGTGTGCATGCATGTGTGTGTGTATGTCTGTGTGTGTGCGTGTGTGTGTGCAAGAGAGACAGAAAGACAAAAATTACCTCAGTCTTGCTGCAGATATTTTTCCAGCTTGCACTAAGCTCTCAAACTGTAGCTGCTGAGTTTTTCTCCATGTTTGTAGACGTGTAGAAAATGATCACTGCAGCTCATATTTGCTCCTCCTGAGGCCTGTTTGCTAATTCTGTGGAACAAAACAAGCACACTAATCTCTCAACCATCACTGACTGCCTCAAGCTGTTGCAATGCTTACCTGCCTCTAAGATTTCACTCTTTACACAACTGGACCAATTTTTAATGCTTTATATATATTTTCTAAAAAACCATTTAGCATTTTCTGTTCCACATTTAAGATGTATTTTTGAACTGATCTTTTGTGGATATAATAAGATCAACTCATTTTTTGAAGTTTTCACCTTTAATATATTCTGATACCTAATGTTTCCTGCATAGCAACAGGAAGAATAAAACATAAATATAATAAGACGATAAAAAGGGTGAAAATTCAGGGTAACACTGAGTTGAGATAAGGCTCAAGCTAGATCTACAAGAATTGTTAATGGCTAAGAAAGCAGAAAAGAAGATGTCTATCATGGTGTAGTCGCTCCTCAAATTTGCTGCCGTTTTTATTTTTTTCCAACTTAATATGGGGATTTTCATGCCATTTTTTCCTCTATCTTCCATCTCCAAAGTCCATTCTACTCTTTCTTCTAAATTCACTATGCCTCTGCTTTGTTTTAGCCATGCTCTAACGTTTATTCACATTTGGGGGCTTTCCCTGAAAGTTATATTTAGCCGACAGGAAATGTCGTAGAAATCCTTGTTTCACTCCCACAGAAAGAGAGTGAGAGAGCTCTGTTCACATGCTTAGTATCGTATGTACTCATGCCCCAAGAAGGGTTATCCTGGAATGACTTGTGTTTATGTTTCCATGTTTTCCCTGTGCAGGCAGTTTGTACATCAGCCTCATTCATTTCTCTCCAAAGTCGAGGATCGTTTTCTTTCTTCAAGTTTAGGTTCGGCATCAGGGTCTAATCCATCATCCCTGCATTGGTCTGCGCCTTAACCCCCTCTCAAAGTTAGATAAACTCTGACCTCCAGCTATTTCGACGTATTGCTTCCTCTGGGCGAACAGTCCCATCTCATTATCGTCTGTTTCTCACAGTTCTCTCTCAAGGTTAAAATAAATACGCGCCAAATATCCTGAACCGGTTTAGTAATGCCAGCAGCCTGAAACGGAAATCATTTTTAAATGTTACAATTGAATATAAGTACATTCACCTTGTCAAATATTTAACACTCCATGTAAATAAATAATCTTTCATATTGTTTTTTTTTTTCTTTCTTACCTTTCAGGAGAAGCGGAAACGACAAACTGAAATTGATGACAAAAGAAGTCAGCTTGACGAACTGGTGCTACAGCTTCAGCATGTTAAGGTTGGTAGGTCTGTTCATGGACCTCAGAAGCTACAAAATGTGCTACGTGGTTGATAAGCTGACTTCATTCATGCCGCGCAGAATTAAGTCACCTTGGTTGATGAAATACGGTCCATACCAGCTAATTAAGTCATAATATAGAATGGCCCAGCTTATTGAATTGCTCAGTACGTCACATAATGGCCTCATAGCAACTGACTGTAGTAAGACATACAAAACCAGCCTGTTTTTGCCCTTTACCTTTAGCATTTTAACCCAATAAACTACACGTGGGCTTCACATGTTTAAAATATTTGCCTTATGTTTGACCACGTGTAACCCATATGGTTCGGCCAGATGGGTCCCACATGTGTTTCCAGTTTTGATTGCTCATACCCATTACCAGACCTTTGTCCACTTCGGACTCGCAGCATAAACCTGCATAGGATTGACTGTATTTGCTCACATTTAATCCAGAAAACCAACCAGTGTGGGTCACACACGTGTTACCCGAGTTCAATGGATAAACTCAATGCTAACTAAGACTTAAATTGGGTTTTCAATTGCGTTTTCCCATCTGAGTCCTAGCAAAACCCATGTGGTGCCCAGCTTCACATGTTGGCTGGACAAATAACTTCTTCAGTAACTTGTACCAGTTCCATCCAAATGCCCAACACTCAATTTGGCTTGTGTGCAGGCATAAAACAGCGAAGGTTGTTTTCTTATTTGAAGAGAAACCTTTTAAATCCGAGCACACCCACAAATAAAACTTCTAACACTTACTGCCAACCACAACTGGTGACCCAGCCTTTGCTTTTGATTCAGTGAACAAGTAAAAGGCATTTAAGAGTTCATCAGTGGAGGAAAAAAAAGTAGAAAAAATACGTTTAATGATTTAATTATGTGGTGTTCTTTAAATCTCTTTCTTTAAACAAAGGGTAAATGGCTGGATTTTACTCGTAAACCTAAAAAAAAGCAGCGTAAGCCTTATCAGAGAGAATCAAACTAAACTCATTTGGCACTAAGAGAATAAATACTAACAGTTAAAAGGCAAATGTAAGTAATGAAAAAATATGTTTCACAAATCTGCTGGGTTTCATTTTCTTGTGCTGCCCTGCTGCAATGTAGTTGTTTGTTTTTCCAAAAAGACTTATTTGGAAAACCCTGGAGGCTTTGCAGCTGTAGACTCACTGGGTGGGTAAGAGCATATGTGTGGTTTCTCATTATTCTGAAAACATCCATAGTAGCCAGCTTTAATATTTGCAATAAAAACACAATCCAATCACAAATTAGAGTGATAAAACAAATTTTGCATCAATGGATCCTTTGTTGAACAGGTTTGAATCCACACACTGGGATTTTTCAAGAATTTAACACCCATTTAAGGGTTATGGGAAGGAGAGACATATTGATTAAAGCCGTGCGAATTGAGATTCTAACAAGTAATTTTGCTAACAGTTGAGCTGTTCTTGAAGAAAACTGTGTCAGGTAACTTTTGTCCTATCAGATAAATGACAAATGTCTCTTTAGGTTGATAAAAAAAAATAAAAAATAAAAAAACCTTTCAGAAGTTTGAGAACCCTTACGGAAAACTCTCAAAGGTCAAAGCAGGAAAAACAGTTCAAAGAGCAAACTCAAAAGATAAACAACTGTGGAGAAACTCTGATGGCAGAGCAGAATCAGCTGAAATGAGAGGCTTTATTCTGCTGCTTGTGGATGACGGAAAAGGTCAAGAAGTTCATCAAGAGAAAACAGGCTGCTACAGAGCAATGTTTCTCTAACAAGTAGTGCTGGAAAACACGTTTTCTGTGATACTTCAAAGTCTTCTTGAAACAGTGATGTTGTTTTCCTGCTCCCTTCATAAAAGTTAGTCAAGCAGCAGTCAGTCTACTGCATGTTCTCCCTGTGCATGGTGGGTTCTCTCCGGGTACTCCGGCTTCCTCCCACATTCCAAAAACATGACTGTCAGGTTAATTGGCCTCTCTAAATTCTCCCTAGGTGTGTGTGTGTGTGTGTGTGTGCATGGTTGTTTGTCTCCGTGTTGCCCTGCGACAGACTGGCGACCTGTCCAGGGTGTACCCCGCCTCTCGCCTGGAACGTTAGCTGGAGATAGGCACCAACAACCCTCCCGACCCCACCGAGGGACAAGGGTGTAAAGAAAATGGATGGATGGATATTTCAGTATGTTTAGAAATAAGCGCTTCTGAAAGATGCATTACTTGTCCAATCTCCTAAATTACTTCAGCTTTTTACTCTACGACAATGTCATTGGGACTTGTTGTTACACCTTGACGTAAATAAAAACATCACAGATTAAACTGTATCTCCGTCTCTTGTCTATGCGCAAGCTAGTATTAGCATTGCAGCACAGCAAGACAAAACAAGAAGCTAGAAGAGTAGCAGTTTAAATTGAAACACAACGGTGTGACTTATCAACTCGTGTGTGTCAATTGGCATTTTAAGCTCACATTAGAAGCAACATACTGAAACGTGTTGTGACAGGTAATCCAAACATAAGAGTTTCATTCCTTATTTTTTATCATCTTGTAATCAGCTATGCTAAATTCCATCTGTATATGTCTGAAAGTCTCTGTGTGGAATAGTCGGTGACCGGAGACCTTCCCAGGGTGTCCCCCTGTCTTTTATCTATTGATCCCTGATTAGCCACTGGACGTAAGCACTGCCCTGCCAGGCTTGGAAGGTGCAGAAAAAGGAAGTTTTGATTATATTTGCTGGTGATCTTAAAATAGACAGGCCTGTAAAAATGTTATTGAATAAAATAACTGATGAGTAAGCTGAAGTACAAGCAGTGTAGGATTTCCAAATAGATGTGGTTTTGACTACAGTTTCCAATCTCATAGATCAGTAACATCATAGTAAATCAGGATCGGTGAGGACATTTTGTAAACTGCAGTTTGCAAAATGATGACGAAATGCTTAGCCTAAATCAGAATTTTACACATTTCAAGCTTAAATACTTTTTGATGAAGGTTTAAAATTTAGAAAAAGGAAACTGGATTTGCTCTACCAAAGCACTCCGACCTCTAATGACCAAAGCCACTGTCCTGCTCTTTTTAGAAATCTTACTTACTGCCTCAATGTGCGTGAACTCCCGATGTAATCAACATCTGGTAACACAGTCGCATTTTATGGCCATTACCCCTGAGTGCCACACAGCCAGGCACCATGAAGAAAGCTTTGTTGGGCGTTCTCCAGAGACGCAGCGGGCCTGGGAGAGGAAATGGGAACTGGAGCCCAGAGAGTTTGATAAGGACCTCAAGGCTGCACGCTCCAAATCCTTCAGAAAGGAGGCGTTGATCTGAGTCTTGGACCGTGTAAACATATTACTAATTCCAAAGCTAAGTTTAACCACAACCAGCACTTTAAGACTGGGTTCCCATCAAACACTGTAGATTTCACACACGTCTTGTGTGTGAAGTCTGCACATGAATTTAGATCTCACGGTATTTTCACCGAAGATAACGTCTTAATGTCTTCTTAATATCTGAAGATAGCCCAATTATCCAGAGTGTAAAGTTTCCTGCAAGTCAGCTTGACATGATCCTTAAAGTTCACTACTTACTGGATTTCTCCTGAAAGATATATCTGATTATACACATTCTAAATACATTTTGGTGAGAACCCTGCGCATAGATCCTCAAAACCACAAATAATTAGAATGGATTTCAGGTTTCCGATGAGCGACTCATGCAACGTGCCGACGTGAGCAGCCGCATTCTGGTGGCAGATGGTTAAATGCTTTCTAAGTGTTTGTGCAGCTCCTCGCACTTTTAACGTTAAGCTCCCAGATCTACAGTCAAGCAACGGACTGAGCGTAAACAGCCAAAGGTGAAGCAGAGTGTTCACGCTCGACTCTGTTGTGGCAACAAACGAAGCCGTACAGGCAGATGGAGACGTTAGTCACATAAACACAGCTTCAGAGGCTCCTATAAAGGACTCCCACCAACCTCTGTGGGTGAGAAGACTGGCAACTCAACTCTGTGGTCTTTGTATATTAAATGCTCCATGAACCAAACAAACTTTGTTCTACGATTTACTGTAATGCCTAATTAACATAGTAAATCAAATTAATTTAAACACTGCAGAGGTGGACGGAAACAGGGAACAGATAAAGCTGTAAACAGATTTAACATTTAAGTACGGTAAACCTTAATGGAAAACTTTTTTTTTTTTCTTCAAGGGAATTTTCTGCCGTCATTATTTTAACTCTGTTATTTCCATTGCAGGAACCGGCGCCAAAACGGATACTAATAGTTATTTATCCCCAAAAAATCTATATACATTTTGAGACTTCCCTGAAGCTTCGGGGTGGAGCTCTGTGGATGGCATGTGCATTTCCACAGGTTTAATATCCCCAACATTTTGCTGCCGTCATCTGCGGCATTTTACAATTTAAACAGCTAAAGTTTTGGTTTTCACACCCAACATTCACGCTCACTTCCTTATGCCGAAGATTGCAATTTTCTAGTGGTTTCATAGTAATTTATTTGGAAGGTCACACCAAAATGATTTGAAATGTTATTTACATAGAGCTACCTATAAATACTAAGGGGTGTTAGAGGTAATTCTGTCATGTTTTATGGTGTTTTAGTTCAGGTTTGCAAATAAAAACAATGGAAATTGATCCCCCCACCCCCAAAAAACAAAAAAAACACAGGTTCCTCTTTTGGGGCGTGACATTTCACCTTTTGTCTGTTAAATGGTATCCTTGCAGTCTACTGTGATTTCAATTATGTTTCAGAAAGTAACCTCTGTGACAAAGTCATAGCTTCATGTCATTCGTTTAAAATTCAAAACAGAGAGCTAATACAACTGGTTTTGTGTTGACACCTAAATCTCCCTTATTTTACTGTTTATTTCTGCGTCGTCTGCAGTCCAAAGCAATGCGGGAGCGATGGCTTCTCCAGGGAATGGGCGCAGAGGAAGAGGCTGCACGGCGGAAACAGCTGGAACACGACGAAGAACAAGGGAAGAAGCTCGAAGACATGATACAAAGGTAACACGCTGTTGCTGTTTGGATTTGGGTTGGTTTTTTTTTTCCCTCATGCTCGTCTTGGCTCGTTCAAAAGTTACACTTCATCACAGAATAGACTGTTGCAGGTTTGCAGCGAGAACGTTGTCACACTTCAAGACAATCTGACTCTGAACGGATGTTTGTACCGGTAAATTAAAGCTGCCACATCTGGTAAACATGCTGTTGCTCTGTAACAAAAGCTTTTGACCGATTTATTATAGATTCATGCAGATCTCATAATCTATTTGGATTCCCTTTGTGACTTTGTAGTTTGTTGTTTGTTAGTTTTATTTTATTTTATTTTATTTTTTTACATTTTATTCATGTTCTAACCAAAATAGATTATCTATCAAAGACAAAACATCAACTGCAGCATCCGTCTTATCTGATGCTCATTATTGACGCGAGCGAGAACATGTGAAATGTCGATGGAAAATTATAAGGAGAGCAGCTGAAAAGCAGGGTGTAGCTCTGAAAGGGAGGCATGACAGATACCGAGAGAAATAAAATAGGAAAAAAAAGGGAATGAGTGATGTGATCCTGCATGAATTTCCCTTGTTTGTGACTTTGGGAGGAGCTTCCTGATTCCCACTTAGCATTGCTGCAAGACAGTCACTTATTCCCTGGGGAAGTTTATGGCATGAGATCATGCTATGAATAAAGTGCCAGCACCACACTAGGTTTGAGATTTAGATTGTGCTGAAGCAGAGGCAGACTGATTTAAAAGAAAAGAGTCTGCAGTTATATTCTCTGAAATCAGATGGGGTTTTTTGTGGAGCTTGCAGCTTTTATAAACAGAAAATGAAGTTTTAGTAAAAATAGAGGATTTTCTTCACCAAATCTTATACTTAAACTTATTAAAAAATTACTATTTACCCTTTTTCAGTATTTTTTCACAGCTCCATTCAGGCTAGTTTCCTTAAAAATAAATATCGAATTAAAATCCTCTTTGAATTCAGGTGCATATGTTGCCTTGAAGTGATTTTGATAAGAAACTTTTTTTTTTTCAAAATCTTTGTGAAATTCACTGAATAATCTTTAAAAAAAAAAATCCCATGTTTCTGAGTGAAGCAAATAAAATCGGTAAACCCAAACTTGTGTAAATGCCTAACAGTTTTAACATGACATAGATCTAACCAGCTATAGCCTCAATGTCATCAGGAGTAAAGCAACTCCTGATGGAATCACAGCGGCTTTTTACAGTAGAAGAAGAATGAATGGTGAGATTAGAGCAGACCCAGATGTTCTGGACCAGTCTGCCATCATTGGCTCACACTCCAACTCCAACTCCTCATCTGTCACTTCAGTGCATGAAAGAGACTCTGTTGACTGCTGTGGATTATCACTTGCTCTGCAATAACATCAACATAAGACGCTGTCAGGAACACGGAGCCAATAGTCGATCTGGTGTAAACAGCACAGCAGTGAATGGTCAAAGAGCGAGCATTGTGGCGCTCCAGTGCAGTTGTTCATATGAATCACTTCGTTCAGCTGCTGTTGGACAGAACCGCTTTCTGACACCCTTTTAAACATATTGCTCTTCCTGGTTGTAATTACTTTGCAAAAGCCAATTAAGCTTTTAATCGCACAGCTTGTTTTATTTTTATTTTTAGTTTCTGCAGCAGGCCTGAGACACACTGAAAGAGGACAGAAATAACAGTGACACTCTGCAATAAAACAACTGTGATTTCAGCCTGAACAAGCTTCAAAAAAGGGACTGGAGTCAGTTTCAAACCCCAGTATGAGGCGCCAGAATAAATCCTGACTGTACTGCTTTCACCAGACAGCAGTGAGTTTTGACCGAATCTAGATACAGCATTCAGTCCAGGTCTTGTAATGTCAGATTTCCAGACATCTTGGTTTTTTCGTGAACCAGGATAACCGATTTTGTTAGAAAGACGAGTTCAGATTAGGGATGCAAACAATGAAGCGACTTACATTTACTTGGTTTGTTTTTAGCTAAGGAGTTCCAACCGATTAAGTAAAAACGTCCACTTAGTTGTAGTTTGGCCGCCATCCAGAAGAGGGCGCCGCTGGTCGTCTTTAAGAGGAGCCAGTTGACTTGCGGACTACTTGACCAGAACGGGAAGGAGAAACGTCACTTTAATGCAGATCTCTTTTGAAACCCTCAAAAGAGATGAACTGAGGTTCATCTTTTATTTTTCTATTCAGCAACTTAAGAATAAGTTGCAGAATAGAGGTTCCTGTTTTGTTATGTTTTATAAATATATCTAAGTTTAATAATATGAGAAAACCACCCAATTCTGTTTATTTAGTCAATACTTAATACAGCGGACACAAAGGAATGTTGTTGTTTTTTTTTTTTTTTAATTCAACATATTCTGAACTTTTCATTCAAGAGATCTCAGGTTTTTAAGAAAATGTCTGCTTAGCATTAGCCAATTGAATAGATCAATTAACTTTAGATTAAGTCATTAATCCATAACCTGGATCCCTTATTCGGATGTGTGAGGTTAAAATTATTCATCCACTAAAGATCACAGAAAACTTGTGTGGAAGTCTAAAGAGTTTTTTATTTGCTACTTGAACGTGTGACCCCTTTGCAATAATGACAATCCGTTAAGAAGTTGAAATAATATCCCAATTTCTTGTGCCTAGATAAAAAAATAGTGGAATTACTTAGCAAAAAGAGCAGAAGGTGTTCTGTTAATTTGAAAGCTTCCCCTCGTTCATTTCTTTAGGATTTGGATTCGGAGACGACATTAAAAAAAAGTATCAAAGGACAAGGTAAGGAAACTCAGAACAGGACAAAAAAGGCGATTAGATGAAGTGCAAAGAAGAACTGAAGGATTTTTGATTCTTGAGTATCTGTAATTTACTGCCTTCACCTCAGGTGGGAAAAGAATGCTGAGAAATTCGACACTTTGTCATTGGTCTGATGACTTTGTGTGAAGGTGGGACATATTTCTGTGTATATGTTTGAACAGGAGAGGACAGAGGGAGGCGAGCACGTGTTAGCATGTGAGTGTGTGTATGTGTATGCACATTTTAAACGGAGGGTGTGTCGTCTATATTTACTCGCTGTGGGACACCGTCCCAGAATATCCTGCAAGAGGGGGATCTGGAGTCTTTCCACTGCTGAGAGGGACAGAGGTGAACTGTTGGGGCTCACGAGTGAATTATCTCAACACGCTGGAGCACGTGAGAGAGAGAGAGAGAGAGAGAGAGAGAGAGAGAGAGATAAATATGGTGTGATCAAGTTTAAAGCCTGGATTTCTGTGATGAAAAGCACACACACTTCCATTCCCCTACATCAAAGAAAAGTTTCTGAAATACGGTCTCAGTCCAGACGCCCTGTTCATCCTTGCTGGTTGTGTTCTAATGCAACATGCACCGGTGGACACTTCAGTTAGAATGCAAGAGACAAAGACAGCGGAGTTGGGTTTTATGGATGCCTTGTAGTTTTTTTTTTTTTTTTTTCTAGTTTTCGAAGTGGAACAGCTGTGTGTGTCTTCAGAGAGCAACTGAGCTACTGAGCTAGAAGTGAACAAACGTCCCTTCAGAATATTCGCTGGAATGTAAAAACTTAATGAAAAACATGTTGTTAAAAACAAACAAAAAAAAAAATCCCTCCAAAACATCTGGAGAACAACGACGGCTTTATGCGCCGTCAGCCTTAAACTACAAATCACATTAAGAAATATTATCCTTTTTTCATATAATGCCTTGCAAAGGTATTTAAATTCCTTGAACTTTTCAACCTTTTGTATGTAGCCACAAAGTTCTGTGTCTTTTTTGGATTTTTTTTTTTTTTTTTTTTGACAGACTGACACAAAGTAGTGCACAAATGTAGGGTAAAAGGAAAACGTTTTTACTTGTTTTATGAATAAAAACCTGAAATGTGCACGTATCTGTGCTCTGTCCCCTTTATCCTAGCTATACAGTTGAAGGAGGTGGATACTTTGGCAAAGCACTGTACTTAACTACTGAAACTGACAGGGAGGAGACGAGCACAGACAGAGAGATAACAGAAGACATTTCAATGTGTGGAGAAGACGATTCCAACTCTGCAGAGACGCACAAAGGGTCTGAATAAAAGCGTGTAGCTGCAGCCGTTGTGGTTTTACAGACTGGGATAAGTAAACACAGAGAGGGATATTTAGCAGAGGAAGGTCTTTTCACAGGGTGGCACTGACCCATGCCTGCCCACACCATGCCGCTTTTGGATTATGGCTCGTTTTATGTCGCAGTAGACGGCTTTGTGCAGATGTCGCCATCATTGTGAGGGATCGGTGTGGTTTCCGTTCCGTGCACGCATCTGCCTCAGATGGTCCGGTTATATTTTACCGCTCTATTTAAAGCAAGAGCAATGCGGCAAGGGGAGGCCTTTGTGTGCTTATTTACACCGACGGTGCACGTATCAAAATTAACTGTGGGTCTGCGGTATGTAATTAATACACCCTGACCCACTTTTCACACGCTTTCATCCGTGTTTAATATAGTTGCGTAACCAAACATTATTGTTTATATGTGTAATCATAGTCATCCTGACGTTCCCCAGTGAACCCCTGGCCTCCTCTCATTGCAGATCAATGCTGTTGCATCTTATCTTATTGCAGCTATCAATAAATTACCAGACCAGAAAACCTTTTAGTTCTGAACTAAACACAGGAGATCTTTGTGCAGCAAGCTTCACACATTGCAGCAAGCTCAGTGAGATGCCCTATTACATAATCCTTGCAGAATTTTCTTTTTCGCTTCAGAAAGGTAGCTGTAGTTTTTCCAGGTGTGGGAAAGTGTGATGCATTTTGGATGCCTGCGCAGAGGTCCAGCTCTGAGCTCTGAGCAGACGGAATGTGCCTACTCATTTTGCTGCTGTTGCCAGCATTTCACTACGCAATACTGTTTATCCTCAACATGTACCAACGAGCTAATGTAATCACGTTAGGGTGTTTTTTGTTGTTGCTGCTTTTTAATCAAGCCTAAGGAGGTGACCTTCTTGCAAACAGGAGACGAAGACCTTGCAGACCTTTAAAAACCTAGAGGTCTGCAAAGTCACTGATTGAACTGATACATGTATGTGTGTGTGCTTTTAGAAAATGTTCCCCCAATCCAGGCAGTCCACTTTTATTCCACACTGCCGCTTGGTAAATATTTGCTTTTGTTGGTTTACTTTCCTAACCTGAATTCGTGCCTCTATGGAAGATGAGATCAATTTTTTACTAAAGCTACAACGCCCTCTATGGGCAATTGCACTTTTGGTAACTACATAAATCAAAAATTTAAAAAAGCCTTAAAATGAATTGCTCTTTTAACACAAAAGCATAATCTTATTATGAAAAATTTACTGTGGATATTTTTACTTTTTTTTATTTTTGCTACCTCGCTGATGATCTTTTGTCCTCATCCAGCCTTGATTTTTTTTCTGCATCTCTACTTTTTGTTTTGTTTTTAGCTTTTGATTTATTGCCCAGTCTGAAGATTTGGGTAAATTTGCATGAGCAGATTTTTCTCATAGATTTCTAGACCTACGTTTGAGGACCCTTAGTATTTTTTGTTTACACAAACAAAGAAAAAGTGTCAAATATGTGTCAAACCTTTTTTTTTTAATCTCTAATTGGTGCAGAATAAAACAGTCCTGGTGAGACTAGTCTTTATGTTAAAGTTTTTATTTTTAAGCTTGTCTATAGAAGGCGCTCCCAATGACAAGAAAACATTGAAATTATTTGTTTTGTTTACACAAATAAAACTTTCTCTAGATGGTTTTTAGTTTTAGCTTTACATCCTACTGATACCACCTGAAAGCAACTCATGCCAAACACTCTGTGAGAGAATATGTTGAAGCCAAAGATCAATTTCTGAATGCTGCATCGTTTCAACTTAAAAGTCTCCCACCAAAATGAAGGGACCCTTTTTAGAGCAGCATAAAATCCATTATAAACATCCTGGTTTCAAATTCTTTTCATCATTAAACTAAACTCTTGTTGTTTATGGTATACTTTATTTATTTTTTTTCTGTTTATAAATAGAGAAATAATTAAATCTAGATTCATTTTCCCATGAAAGATGCAGAGGATGAAACGACGTTTGAGAAAATTGCTCTTGTTTGCAGCATTCCCATATTTTGCGCTGTGCAGGGATTTGTTTAACATCTACTAGCATAATATTTGCTTGAAATTGTCTTTTCAGCTGTGTTGCATTACATTTACATTTTTACATTTTTAATTAAAAACAGTCTGACACCGAGTTGTTGAAAGGAATAAATCAACTGTACTCATCTTCTTAAGGAAACATTTTGAGAAAGCACTTTCATTGACCCAATTTCAGAATGCATTGTGTATTATTTTTAAAGTCCTGTCCTTCCTCCTCTGGATCCTTTGAACGTTAAACAATGGGATGGATAAAGTCTGTAGACGGGGAGAGAAAGCTTTGTGTGTGAATGTAAGGCCATGATGCTAACTTTAAAAAAAAATTAAAAAAAAAGAACAGTCTCCCAGAAACTGTTAGGCTGATTTTTTCATTCAAAAAACAGTTTTTTCTTTCTGTTTAGGCTTACTGTCACGTCAGAATACCCGGTTTAAACCGTCAGATCTAAACTCGGATAAAAGGATGCAGCTGTTTAAAAACAAATTTTGCAGCCACTCATACGGGCAAGCCAAATGTCTTCTGGAGAAAAGCTGAACGCTCTGGTGAGGTAAAGACTGACGTATGTGGCCACATTGAGACGGTGAACTTTCAAACCCAAGAACTGTCAAACAAAATGCTGGTGGCATCGTACGGTGGTAGCAGTGAATTGCACAAATTTGAAAAAAAGAATAAAGGACCCGCACCACAGAGAATATAATTAATAACTGTATCATGTATTACTTGTTTATCTCGTTGTATCGCTGTCTCACCCTGTGGACACACACACACACACACACACACACACACACACATGAAACCAGATGTGCGGCTCGTCCTTCGTATACGACATAGAAAGCGGCTGCTGGCTTCTCAGGCGTAAACATGGCAACTGGGTGGGCTGTAGTTCGGAAACAGGGCGGGTACGGCGGCAAGTGTGGTCTCTTTCTGGATTATTAGGAAGCCTCGTGGAAATGGGGTCTCCGTTTACTGTTCTAAACACTAGATGGCGCCAAATCAGCGCCTCGGGAATTCCAACGAGTCTCTGACTGTAGACATAAAATAATTTAAAGACGCTACTGAAAGATGAGACTTAAATAACATAAACACATTTAATCTAATCTAATAGTCAGATGGATTATTGAGATAAATGTTCTTGGCTTTAGATTTTAACTGTTCCTTCCAGCTGACAGTTAAAATTCAATTCTAATTCATTTTTTTTATGTTATAAACACATAAGGTCCCACAGGCAGTGAGACTGAGTGCATCAGCAAAAGAGTTTTGCAGTCATATTAAATAAACAAAAATGTGTGTTTGATGAGGCAGTTACTGTTTTGTTTTTGTTTTTTTTAAACAAATGGGAGAATTGGGAAGAAATTGTGCACATAGCAGAGGGAGTGATGTGCATTAATTATTTGGCAGAAGAATAACTCATTGTAAATGCATTTACAGAGATTTCAATTGGACCTCTGCATCCAGTTTAAGGCAATTTATATTGTGTGAAATCCACAAGCTCTGAGCATCTAAACACACAAGGGGGAATTTGGACACACCCCGCAAATCGTTCAGCCACTTTTAAATATTTTTGCCATAACAGAACAAAAGACTTCAATGTATTTTTGTAGAAAAGCATTTTTCAAAAGTTTTCAAAAAGAGAAATATCTGAAAAGTGGGTGCCCACTTTTAGTCAGACCCCCAAAGTTTCTAGAAATGCGTGAAATCTGTGGCTGAAATGTGACCAAAAAGAAAGCTTGAAGAGACATGAATACTTTTATAAGTTCCTCTATTCAGAACAAAATCCACATGTGGGAATAAATGATAAAGCATCCGACCCCCGCAGGTCAGAACACAGCTAATAACAATCTTCAGAGTTATGGTTGCTGTCTTGTTCAATGATATGTTTGTTAAAGTCCTTTCAGTAAGCAAGGACAATTTAAAGTGCCTTTTGTTTAGACGGATCCTTACATTTCTCATTTTAGATGACCCTGACCCACCCTACAATAAACTAATTGTTCTTCTTCAAACAATACTTTAAAGAGGCAAAGAGATATTTTTTGGTTCAGAACAATTCTGTGTAAGTAGAGAGAAAAAAAAAACAAACTTATTTGCATCCAATGGAAATTTGACATTACATCTTGAAAGCGTCGCTGCTGCCACAATGACGTATGCAGTTTTCTCATGTGCATGCCTGGTACACGAGGGAAGTATTTTGACCATGAGCACAAATGTAACAGGATAATTGGTTCCTGTGTAATTTCATAGGAACATCCACAAATCTAACAGAACATCGTCATCCTCACCGCTCCCCAGATAACTTATTGAATTCCCACCGAAGTTCAGACTTGAACAAGGTCAGCTTATTACCGTAAGTCTAATAATTTTAGCAATGTGTTTTGGGTAAAATGTCCCTCTGATAAATCAGTGCTGTCATAACCCCAAACACTCTCTTCTTCATCCTCATAGATTATCTAAATTAAGAGTGAGACTGCCTCTTACTGTGGAATTGTCTTGAACACTTTTACCTTTCGCATACACACATTCTCACACACTCTGACCTCACAAATACCGCATTTCCCCCGAGGGACATAATCTGAAGCAAGGGAACAAGCCGTGGTCCTCCTCCCAGAGAACTTCCTAGTATTGTTGTTACGTCCATCTCTTAAAAATCTCAGAGCATGGAGTGGGCATGCTTTGGTATGAACACAGCCTTGTTTATGATGCAGTTTGGAGAATTGTGAAGATGTGTAAAAATCGTCAAGGTTTAGGGGGTAAAAAAAAAAAAAAAAGGCCAGGAAACTGATTCTTCTTGAAGTCAGAACAGTGATATTGTAGCTCAGTCCTCGGCTACATTACAGTTTGAGAGATGTTTTCTGATGTACATGTCACTGTTATCTAATTTTCACCTGTACAGACATCAACCTTTTCGTGGGATTTTTGTCTGCTTGCAGGTTGGAGTCGGAGATTGGTGCACTTGAGAGTGAAGAGTCTCAAATTTCTGCCAAAGAGCAAGTTCTTCGCGAGCGTCTGAAAGAGACGGAGCGCTCCATAGAAGACCTGCAAAAGGTAAAAAATAAAAAATAAATCCGTAAAGCCTTAAAAATGTAGTAACTTGTGGCATTTAATTGAAAGGTCTGAAAACAATGAAATTACCTGACTAGTGCTGTACTCTGGCATTAAAATAAATGTCAGCTGCCCACAAATTATAGTTTTTAGTTTATTCTAAATCTGTTTTTTGGTATTTTTGCTGACAATGTGGTTTCTCGGAGAAAGGTTTCAATCTAAGCGCTTCTTGTTTTTTTTATATTTAATCTGTTGTGCTCCGTTGGCTAATTTGAAATACTAATGCTCATCAAAACAATGAAGCAACCTCATTAACCTGAAAGTACAAATAATGTGAATATCACTAAGATATCAGTCACACTAATAAACTGCTGGAGATCAGTTAGAGATCAAAACAGACTAGATTCATATTCTGTTGGCCTGCTCTGCTGCAACAGCTTGAATAGATTTTGTCTCGTCTCTTTGCAGAGTCTGATGACCCAGGATAAAGGTAAGACAAATGAAAAATACACACGCGAAAATGCTCACATAACATGAGGCCAGGTCTCCTGTAATACTCACACGATGCCTCTTTTGTTTTTACACTGAACTAAAATTGCATCCTGGCATTAAAAATAACCGTTGATGATCTTTACAAGCTGTTATGGGAGGTTTTCTGGGGCACAGAAAGGACGCAACCAGATCACTAGTACCTAATTTTTTTTCTTTTAGAATATATATATATATATACAGGTGCTGGTCATAAAATTAGAATATTGTGATAAAGTTCATTATTTTCCTTAATGTCATAATAAAAATTAAATTGTCATATATTTTAGATTCATTGCACACCAACTGAAATATTTCTGGTCTTTTATTGTTTTAATACTGATAAGTTTGGCATACAGCTCATGAAAACCCAAAATCCCTGTCTCAAAAAATTAGAATATTATGAAAAGGTTCTCTGAACGAGCAATAAAAATAATCATCTGAATCAACAAAGTAACTCTAAACACCTGAAAAAGATTCCTGAGGCCTTTAAAAACTCCCAGCCTGGTTCATTACTCAAAACCGCAATCATGGGTCAGACTGCTGACCTGACTGCTGTCCAGAAGGCCATCACTGACATCCTCAAGCAAGAGGGTGAGAAACAGAAAGAAATTTCTGAACGAATCGGCTGTTCCTAGAGTGTTGTATCAAGGCACGTCAGTGGGAAGTCAGTAGGAAGGAAAAAGTGTGGCAGAAAACGCTACACAACGAGAAGAGGTGACCGGACCCTGAGGAAGATTGTGGAGAAGGGCCGATCTAATCAAATATTTCAGTTGGTGTGCAATGAATCTAAAATATATGACAATTTAATTTTTATCATGACATTATGGAAAATAATGAACTTTATCACAATATTCTAATTTTATGACCAGCACCTGTAGATATAGAAGGGAAATCTAGACCAGAGGTTCCCAAACTGTGGGGCGCGCCCCCTAGGG
>NW_015113563.1:43944-52866 GCF_001443285.1 Poecilia latipinna
ATCAACATTATGAGGTAAATTATGAGGCGCTGTTTGGAGCAAAAATGATTAAATCAAGATAGTTTGGAAGCCATCAATTATTGTTTTAATTTTGATGATTTTGACATACAACTCATGAAAACCCAAAATCCCTTTCTCAAAAAATTAGAATATTATGAAAAGGTTCTCTGAACGAGCAATAAAAATAATCATCTGAATCAACAAAGTAACTCTAAACACCTGAAAAAGATTCCTGAGGCCTTTAAAAACTCCCAGCCTGGTTCATTACTCAAAACCGCAATCATGGGTCAGACTGCTGACCTGACTGCTGTCCAGAAGGCCATCACTGACATCCTCAAGCAAGAGGGTGAGAAACAGAAAGACATTTCTGAACGAATCGGCTGTTTGGTGTGCAATGAATCTAAAATATATGACAATTTAATTTTTATCATGACATTATGGAAAATAATGAACTTTATCACAATATTCTAATTTTATGACCAGCACCTGTATATATAAGCACTCGCCAAGATAAATCCACGGTGCACTTCCCTGGTTTGAAATTTTAGCACAGGTCATCACTCTTAGCAATCTGCAGCTCTCTGGACAGGAAATCAAATCAACTGCAGCCTCCTATGCTGCTGGTTAAGCTGATGAACCTGTAGACTGAAACTGATGATGAAGGTGCAGAAACTCCCCAAGCTTTTGATTTTTTTAATTTTTTTTTATCATCTACTTTTGCTGACTTTGGTGGTTTATTATAAAGGCTTGTTTGCTTGTGTATTTTGGACATTGTACTGCATTAATGAAACTGCACAATTTAAGGCTGCAGTAATGAGAAAACGGAACAAATGTACACTCACACACACCCGCATGCACGCACGCATACATTGAAAGTGCAATAACTTGACCCTGAACTGTGTTTGTGTGTATCTGCGTGGCGGGTGTGTGAATAATAGTCTCGCTGAGGCAGGAGAGATGGAAGCCAGAGCTCGCTCCTGAATCCCCCAAACACACAGCCGGCCAGCCAGACGCACGCACACGCATCCACATAGACATAAATATACATGCACCGAACCAAAAGTAACTCACACACACACACGCACACACACAATGAAGCTCAGCGAGACTATTGAAGCTCACACATACACACAAGGCCATGACTCTGCACCTTCTAGTCGCTGCCTTTATCTCCCCACTGTTCACCAACAAGCCTCGTAAGCCCCTGATGCATTGTTCCTGCAGACACACACGTATAGACACACATACGGACAGACAAATACACAATCATGGACTTGCACACACTTCTGCTGCATAAGCACTGTACCTCAGGGGTACCAGTGTTGGCACCAACACAGAAACCGAGAGGGAGAGTGGGACGGTGTTTATGTGGATGGGGTGGTCATGGTCGCGCAGGGGTGGGGTTAGTTTTCCTTTAGAGAGGCAGGGCTCTGTGCGTGTGTGTATTATTTTCGCACGGGTGTGGCTTTACATCACTGAGGTGTGTGTGTGTGCATGTGTGTGTGTGAGTGTCCCCAGCATGCTCGTGTTTACGGATCTCCAACAGCCCATAGTTAGAGTCGAGTGTGATTCTCTCTCATCTCACTGACCATGTGCCATTTCTCCTCCTGCGCTCCCGCTCACTAGATGCTGCCGGCAGAATGTCCGCCCCCGTCTCGGACTACTCGGATCCCGATCCCAACCACCTAGACCTGGCCGCTTATCTCCGGAGCGGCCGACCCGCCTCTGGAGAGCACACCACGTCAAGACCCGGTAAGAACAAGAGAGGAGAAAAAGAGGGAGGGAGGGAGGGAGGGAAGAGAGGATAGAAAGGTTTTGGGTCTGAGCCAAGAGGGATTATGACCGGTATGACCTCACTAGAAGAACAGACGAGTTATATATACGCACATCTGTGCCAATTTTCAACTCTGAAGCTCTCAGAAAGTTACCCAGGATAAGTTATTCCACTAAATATCCACATAAATGAAAGCTATTGAATATCAAAGATGGAAGATAATGCTTTCAGTTACTTTTTCATTAAACCCGTGTATTTACTAGTATTATCACTGGAAAAAGCAGATCTGAACTACATTTAGTATAGAAATGCATACTGTATCCGAGAAATAATGACACAGTTCATAAAAGTATGGGTTCTTTATCTTGCATGCTCAATTCATTACATACTATAAAGGGCTGCTGACTGTGCAGTGAGCCCTGAAAAACAAAAGCTCAACTTTAGCAGCAGTGCAGTTGCGGCAGTCACAGTGGGAGCCGAGGTTGTACAGCGACCTTCATGCTTATTGGCACTTCTATAATGATCTGCAAAGTTATTGCAGCAGCATGAGCCCACACTGAAAAAAATTACATTTATCCAATAGAGCATGAGATATTAGAGCAAAACAATTGTGTTTTTTTTTTTTGTTTGTTTTTTTTTTAGAATGTCAGTGTTAATACTTTTGTACAACCTTCTTTTTCCAATAAGTGGGACCCGTGATGGTGGGATAGAAAAAGTAATTTTATTTGCACCACCCAAACAATCAGCCGTCACATACATGGCATCTTCTGGTTGGTATGAAGATTCGGTGACCCCAACATGCCAGTCTTTGACCCAATTCTCCATTACCATTGTTTTATCCTCTTTAACTCTTGCTCTTTCTTAACTTGACAAAGTTCGGTCCAGTTGATTTTTTTTTTCCATCACTTCACTTGAAAAGCCTGTTCTTTTGTCTTTCCAGTTTTGAAGAGTGGCTTTTTGGGAGTGGGCTTCCATTTCATACCACGTTAATACACTGGAAAAAAATAGAAAGTCAGAAGTCATTAATTAAAATTTTTAGGCACTGATTAATTTAAAAAGGATAGTTGAATACAAAACTACAAGGGGTGACAAGTTTTCCATTGCCTGGTTATCCTGACTTGGTATCAACATGTTGACAGTAAAATATTTTGGTTTCCTATACTGATTAAATTCCCTAATATTCTGGATAAATTGATAATTTACTAACAGCTTAACAGATATGATTTTAATTATCACGTTTTTAAAGAAACTGTTTTTGGATCCTCCCACTTCATCCCCTCACCTTTTTGTCCCCACCCCCCCTTTTCACTTCCCTCAACCCACCCCTTAACTCCTCCTTCGAACCCACTCTTGCCTCCCTCCCGCCCCACACCTCCTGTTCTAACAGCAATGTTCGCCATGGAGATCAACGTTCAGCACGACCCGAAGACCGGCGAGCAGCGCATCCTGTCGGCCAATCGCGTCAGCCCGTTGGAGGCGGCTTTGCGGGGGGTCAAGGTCTACGACGATGGCAGGAAAGTCGTCTACGAGGTCACGTCCTCTGGGGGCGTCTCCACCAGCACCGTGGAGAACGGCTGGAGCTCTGCGCAGGTCGATGAGTTAGTCCAGCGAGCTGCCAGGCCTTCACATGCAGGAGGAGGAGGAGACAGCGGGAGGGGTCAGGTGACGGTAACCCCGGTTCCGCGTCAAGCTTACGTTTCTCCTGCTGATGTTGACGATCTGTCGCCACCCTCCTGTGCCCCACCATCCATTCCTTCCAGTCCACCAGCCCAGGTCACCCTCCAAAGGGAAACCCGGCTGGGCATGATGCCCCCTCCCTCTGCTCCCATTACAACCCAACCAGGTTCATCAGCCAATCAGAGCAACGAGCTCAGCCCCATGCCCCAAGCCAGCACGGAGCACCCCGTCACCATGGTGTTCCTCGGCTACCAGGACGTTGAGGACACAAGTGAGAGCAGGAGGCTGCTCGGCTTTGACGGTGCGGTCAAGGCCGAGGTCGTGCTCATCGACGAAGACGACGAGAAATCCCTGAGGGAGAAGACGGTCACCGACATCTCCATCATCGACGGCACCGCCGCCGACCTGGTGTCGGGACGGCCGGCCACGTCCGAGGCCGTCAGCACGGAACTGTCGTCTGACGGGCGCGAACCGGACAGCGCGTCCTCACCCCCTGCAAACCCAGAAGCAAACATAGCCCCGCCGCCCGGCCTCACCCCCGCCACAGGTACGGACAAGAGGAAACGGTGCCAGTGCTGCATCCTCATGTGACTGAGTCTTCTCCCTCTTCCAACCTTTTATTATCACCTTCCTCTGCGCTGTGTTTGGATGATTACTAACAGAAGCTCTGGCTTCCTCCTCTGGACTCTGAATGACTGGCACAACATGCACAAACACGCTCCATTTCTTGTCTCACTTTTGACTTTCTACTCAGCCACCTGATCATTTTTGCTCTCTCATTACCACTGTAACACTTCCATCTGCTGTCTTATCAGACAATGCGGTAATTTGTGACTTCAGATCATCAAAAAAGATGCAGGAAATAAGATGTTAAGAATATTCCTACCCCATTGAGCTGTTATGCATGTTGTGTGTGATTTTTATTGGGATTTTATTTGCTAGACCAACAGAAAGTTGCATATAATGGTGAAATGACAGAAAAATAACCAACGGTTTTCAAAAAATAATCATAAATAGAAAACAGCTCAAGTGAACGAAGACGAGATAAACCCAGCCTTTATGGGAAAGTGGCAGGAAGGAAAAACACCTTTGAAAGAAAGTTGTTAATATTTGTTTAATTCTTCCAGCAAGTCATTTGAGGGGGCATAGCAAACGTGTGGAAGAAGAGACTTTATTAGGGTGAGAGCAAACATATGTGTATAGCAGAGACCTGACACTGAACATGACGTAGAACACCATCTCCATCGTGAAATACACTGGTGGCAGTGTCATGACGTGGGGATGCTTTTCTCCAAGAGGGACGCGGAAGCCAGTCAAAGTCGATGTCAAGTTTGATTATGCTTAAGAAAGAGAAATCCCAGAAAGAAAACTTGCTAGGGGCAACAAAAGACTTGGATTCACCTTCCAAAATATATTAATGTTAGTATTATTCATGCCTAGTCAAAAGTTAGACTTGTATCCAATTGATAAACTGTGGCAAGTCTAAAAGTTCACGTTCAGAAAACTCTCCGTCCTGTCAAAACAGACTGGGCATTGATTTCAGTGTCTAGATGAGACGATGGAGAGTTACTCGTCAAAAGACTTGCGGCTATAATAGCAGTGAGGGGAGGTAGACACATGCGCATGCCGCACATTTAAGATTTCTTTTTATTAAAGAAGGTGAAAACAATATCTCATTTCCCTTCCGCTCTGCAATTATGCACCAATTTCTTTGGTCTATGAGGCTAAAATCCCAATAAAATAGAGAAGTTTGTGATTTTGAGGTGACAAAAACTGGAATAGCTTAAGGGATGAGAATATCTGTGCCAAAAAAAAGCTATGATTACAGAAAAGTCAGTCCGGGCAAAGGTGAAGAAATACAATAGGCTGCATCAGCTTTCTGTAAACAGGGCTTTACAGACAATCAGTCGCACATCAACCAACCAAATCATCTCCCCTGGAGTTACAGCTGATTAAGCGTTCAAACAAAGCACCACTTGTTTCTCATTAACTCTTTCTGTTAGGCCACATCCTCCTCTGTTAACCCTCAGCCTCCTGTTCGACACACGCCGACAAAAACAATCACACAGAGAAATGTACGAACTAAACCAGCCCACACTTTTCCTTGTACAGAGTCTCTCTCCAGAGACAGGAGAGGTGGGTATTTGTTGCCTTGGTTTCTTTACGTGCCTGTTCATTCTACCAACAAAGATAGTTCTAACAAAATATAGAGATAAATAGATGTTTCTATTAGACTTTTATTTCTTTGCTTCTCTTATGCAACCACACGTTGTTTTGTCTTGAACCTCAAAAATCCAACGATGCGCATTTCCGCGAGAAACCTTTTGTTTTCTCTCTCTTCTCCCTCTGCTGCTTCCACCACTAACTCCAGCAGCTCCACTGCTGAGGTCATTTCCTCTCATTCTTGTTCTTCCTAACTCACAAGCCAATAGGAAGGTCCGGATCACCATTTGGCAGCCAGTAGGATCAAAACGGCCAACTTTTCCAGTGTGTCTAATTATTAGAAGCACAGGCAGCTGAAAACAAATACACTCTGCAGCGTGAGAATGCATATTTAAACAGTTAAACATAAAATAATTTACAACTACTAACATAGAAGTGACGTTGGGACATGTGCTCTTATGAGCTTTTATTGGAAAAATAAAAGTTACATGTATTTTTTTGTAGCATCACTTAATTGATGTGGAAAACTAAACAAATACTACACTTTTTACAAAAACAAAAAGACTAAAAGCACTGCCAGCTCTTTCTACAGTCAGCACAGCCTTTGGCTAGAAGGATGCTAAAAATTCTCAAGGATTTGTGAAGGAGTTTGTAAGTCCAGTTTGCCATAAAAAAAATAAATAAATCAGGAAACTCACCTAACTTGCTTAATGCATGTACTCTGATCTTGACATGATTCACTCACCAGTCGGGCGTGTTCCAGTTTTAAATCAGACTATTAGTGGTATTAGATTCCTGTGCAGCTGACCACTATCAGGAATAAGCAATGTGATGAAACATCCATCTAAACTAGATGAGATGAAATTAAAAAAAAATAAAAATCAAGTTCAGGACAGAGATGAGATTTCAGAAATATTTTTTGGGAAAACAAAAACACAATATTTTGTGTGTTTTCACATATAAAATAATAATTTCAAAACCCAAAAGCAGTGTTTAAAAAAAAAAATCTTTAAAAAGGTGTTAAGTAAATATCCAGATTTGCTCTGTCTATATATATATATATATATATATATATATATATATATATATATATATATATATATATATATATATTTATATTTATTTAAAATAGTGCAAGAATTTCAAGACCTTACCAGATATGTGCCTCTGCCCTCTGATTTTTAGACACAACATTAATACTTCTCCACAGTTATCGACTTGTTTACTGACCCTGATCTTCTACTAAAGAACCTAACTTCCCCACCTGCTCTGGCTGATAACTCTGGTGGAAACAACAACAATTCCAGCCTTAAGTGGTCTCATGAATATGTTTTTTGTAGGTGATTCTGTCCACAAATCACACACTGAGCTCCCACTATGGGATTGCATTTTACTCTTCAAAACGAAAAAATATGCTTTAATTTGACCGGCTACAGCAAATGCCAGTAAATCCAGCAAGGTATTGGATTAGATACTGAACAGGTATGCTAGAATCTGGCGTCCTATGTTGAAAAAGAATGTAAATACCCTCTATATTTTATTTACTGATGCATTTATTTACCACATGTTTGTAGGTACAGAGAATAGTTCAAATTATGGTATTAGAAATATTCTGCAATGCCTTTTTAGTCACTGTTTGAGCGCACAATTAAGATCTTTATATTTCCACTCAACCCACTGCTTTGCCGTGTGTGATCTCACCATTAACCACACATAACTCTTCCCCCGTTTGTTTGCAACTGTTGTTTCAAAACTCTTGCGATATGAGATATTTTATTTACACCAAGCAAACCGAATGGCTCTCAAGGCTGAGGACAATGAGAATAACAATCCTTCTTTGCTCACCTGGGTTGGATAAAACATGCCTCATCCTACTTTGGTTTTATCGCTGAGCAAAGTATCCAGAAGTGTGCATGCTGGAAAGAGTTTGTTTTTTTAAATTATTTTCTTGTTTTCCCAGTATTGAACAAGGTAGTGGATAAAAAACTTCATTAGAAAACATTTTCACAGTTTGGGACTGTAGGAAGACCAATGCAGCTTCCCCGATTTGGTTTCTGCTTGTTGGGATGTAAAGTGAGGACAAACGCATTGGAAACTCAGTTTACCAGCCCCACTGCCAAGCCTGCAGTACTCCTGTGAATCTGTAGGAGTCTCCCTTTTCCTGTCTCTCTACCCTCACGGTTGTTTGGACTGTTGAAACAAAAATTAAGGAGCCATTTTCTATTGTTCACACCTCTCTCTGTACTTCCCTATCACTCTGTCACGTCCTCTATTCCACTCTCTCTCTCTCTGCTCTGACATCTGTAACCTCTCTCTCTATCCTCTGTCAATAAAGCTGAGTTTCTCCAGTGAACCCCCTGCTGTCTCCTGCTTGTTGTTCTTTCCATCTGTCTCTAACATTCACTTTTTTTCTTTGGCTGCTGACAAGAGATCACAAGCTGTCCTTACTGCACCCAGCTATCATAATGTCCACTGCCACTAACAAAGCACGCATATTTTGTTAGGGTTCAGATTTTACATAACATAATTTTTTTGGCATTATGCTCAGAACATTTGAACAGCATGTTTTTTTTTGTTGTTGTTTTTTTTTTGTCACATTGATAGAGGGAACAAAATATCTGAATTAATTACACAAAAACATTCAATCCTGTTGGTATGACCTTGTTTTAAGTCTAACTCAAGTTAACTCACGGTCAAAATCAAACAGACAGGCTTAAATAGCTACCCCCACTTATATAGTATTTACTAGAGGTGTGTGATATGTAAACAGGGCGTATTTTGTTATTGATAAGATACCAGGTAAATACTGGGCCAGTATCACCAATACTGATACGGACAGGTTTTATTATTTAAGTTTGACATATCATCATTTTTTCTTTTAATTATTTCTGTTAAAACCTAGAACAGAATTTGTGCAAAGTTGGTAAGTGCCTACCAAACACCATGATAGACAGAAAGAATAGAAAAACAAAACAAACTTGTGTGCATTTTTCCTAAATAAACAAAGTGCAGAAATGTTTAGTTTGGGAGCAAATCAAAACAAGATTCTTTCAGGTGGGGCTGAGAAACTGAAGTGCAAAAATAAAATAAATTTCAAGAGGAAATATCAAACTAAAGTATATTATCGATCCAGTAACGCTATTGGTGATATTTTGGATCGATCCACCCACCTCTTAAGAGTTAAAAGTGCCAACTTTGCATGATTTTGTAAATTATGATAATTTAATGCAAAATTGGCATTTTTAATGGACTTTCAATGCAACTTTTAAAGCAACTTTGCATTAAAGTGTAATTATTTACTGAATGAC
>NW_015113563.1:56694-91000 GCF_001443285.1 Poecilia latipinna
GAATATAGATTTTTTTCTAGGAAAGAAAATATTGATATATATCGCAAAATTGATATTATTACACAGCCCTAGTGTCATGTCAGTATTATGCACACCCCTTCAAATAAAGTGTTACCCATAGTTTTAAATGGATAAAGTAGGCTAACATTAAGTTTCTATAATGACTTTCCTATAGCCCTCACCTTCTCCAACTTAAACTAACGCTTTGAATTCTGCCAAGAAAAGTGATCAAATATCCAGTCAGAATTATTCCAGATGAAATCTTTGAAAGCCCCAAATCAATGTGACATACTGCATGTAGTCTCAAAAGGCATACATCACAGAGTATGTAAATGAAGCAGAAATACCCTGACTGCACTATAATTTCTCAATCCTGGCAGGTTTAACTTTAGCAGGGTGGAAGGTTTATGTTGTTGCAAGTATAAGTGACAGGACACAGGATGCAGAATAAAAATAGATGTTCTCTTTCAGTATCACTCTCAGTATTTGTGAAAGATTCCTTTAATACCACTGCACATATCCTGTGGGAACACATAATATACAGGCTACACAAAATTAGTTTACGTCCATCCAGCAGAAACTGTTAAACTAGTACGGCAAGTGGCGAAAGAAGTTGGATTCTCAGAATGAAAAGATGAATATTACCAAGAATGATCCATTAGAATTAAAATCTGCATAAAATCACAAAAGTGTTCATCTTTTAAACATTTCTATGTGCATGATGAGAAAAAATGATTTTTGTTGCATTTTCCTATTTAGTGTTACAGTCATTATAGCTTCCCGTCCTCTACCAGTCTTTTACACCCGGAGACTGAAAGTCTTACCCATTTCTACACAGAAAAATCTCAGTCAGGTTGGATGAAGAAGAATCTGTGAGTAGGAGTCATCAAGTTTTGCCACAGATTTCCAAGGAGATTTTCACATAGGCCACCCAGACATAAATGCTTTGATCTAAACCTTTCATTGCAAATATTTCTGGTTGTTTAGGGTTGTTGTCTTGGTGGAAGGTGATTTGGTATTCTGGACTCTATTCACTACTTAAGGGTTTACATGCTAACACATCTGACATATTCTCTGTGTAGTGAGGACATTTATGCCTTTGTGGTTAAATCAGAAGGAACTGCTTGTAACACAATCAAAATTCTCAAACGTGGTCATATATAACAAGTAAAACTACGAAAACACAAACAATAACTCAAATTTCACTCTGCAGGCTACAACCAAGAGGCCACCATAAAGACAGCAAATGGCTTTGAAGCTCCTTTTCCAAGGATAGACCACCAAACTGCCATGGTGAGTAATGAATGTTTACCAATTCAGATTCAACTCTTTTATGGTTTATGTGAGCCCTGAAACATTTTTTTTTTTACATTATATGTTTAAAATTTTGTCACAAACTTTGGTTTCACACCAACTCTAAAGACAGAAAAAAAACAACTGTCTGTCACAATCTGGGGCTCAAAGCAAAATATTTCCCAGATAAAAGTTTAGCAAAGACATGAAAGACAAGACAACCACAGTGCTGTGACAATGACAAGACTGCAAGTTCTTTGCAGCTAGAAAAATGTGTGACAGTTTTCAGCTTCTCCTGCTGATAGCTGACTGAATACAGAACATGTTGGAGAAAGAAAAGTAGTTATTTTTATCTTTTCATATATTTCAGTGTATAGCGAAAGTTGCACATGTAAGATGAAATCTATTTGTAGCGTGAATGAACTCTGTGCACTTCTTTTGTGTTGGAAAAACTGTGTTGATCAAGACACTTCACACATGGAAGACAAAAGAGAAAAAAAAATCTAGTCGGCTGCTTCTATTTTAAAGATCAAATGTCAAAAATTAATAAATAAACTGCATTCAATGTTCTTTGAAAAGCAGAGTGTTCCATCTTTGGACACAGAGGATGTATTAGTGGAAAGGTCATGGTGAAGCTGCAGCCTTTGGAACAAAAATATGCAGCCATCCCAACTGCATCTTTTATCAGGTAAAGCTTTGTCTGTTTTAGAAAGACAAAGACAAACTACATGCTCCACATAGCACTGCAGTTTCACTTTGTAGTAAAAGAGACCAAAAGCAAAACAAGTTGGCCTGCAGACCAGACTGTTCTCCTAAACAAAAGAGCTGGGGCAGTCGGACATAATAATAACCATAATAAAAAAAAAAAAAAAAAAACTCAATCTGTACCACTTGCATATTCTATATTAAAATTTTGTTGGGATAAGACAGACCATCACAGGGTAACACATAATCGTGAAGTGCAGATGCTCTTCATTCATTGAGACTGTTAATAAATGACTCTAAATGAACCATGAAATGTTTTTGTTTTTTTCCCAAGAAGAAAGAGCAAACATTTAATTCTCATAAATTGGTAAACTGGTAGAGATTCATAAGGAGACTGGAGGTTGCAGTTGCTGGACACAAATGCACGCCACACTTTCCAGATATTCATTTGTAAATAAAATTATACCATGTCTCATTTCTTTCTATTAGACAATTATTAGCAGATTTGTATTGTAAAATAAAGTAAAAAAATAAAAAAATAACGAAGTTGACCAAAGCTTGAGGAAAAACTTGAAAGAAAACTTAAGGAAACTAATTAAGGAAGTCTACTTGAAAGCGACATAGCTAGAGATAAGGAATAATTTGTTTGGTTTGGGTCTCTTGCAAACGCAACCTAAGCGCATTTGCAAGAAGAAGAGAGGGAGGTGAAGCTGGACAGGGTGAGGGGGAAGCTGGCAGGGCTGCAGTCAGATTGCTTAGCGGCTGAATAAATGAATGAATGAAAGGCAGGACGGTGGTAACTTGATCCACGCGGGTCGGCCTCATTGTGTTCGGCTCGCGCTCTGAAAGAAAAAAAAACGGGACAGAAAACACTCCTGGGACCTCGCGAGCCTTTCATTATTCATCACGCGTGCCTCGGAGAAAAAAAAAGAGAAGAAGAGAAAGCCTGGAGAGGAAAAATAACGGAGGAGAAGGGGGAGGAGAGAACGGCCGGTTGGAAAAGCTGGCGTATGAGAGGAGCTCAGTGCCATCCCAGTTGAGGCAGCAGCCGTTACCGTTACAACTGCGGCTGGGACCGCACGAGGAGGACCGGTTCCGCTGCCTCCCCGCTTCGTTTGGCCGGTCGTCGGGTGCTAAGGCAAAGGAGTAGCTCTGTCGTACGCCGGTCAGTTAAGCATTTGTTCTTTCTTTCAGAGGAAAAAAAAAAAAAACTAATCCCGGTTATTATCCCTTAATTAGTCGGCAGCAGGGAAGCAAAAGAAATCAGCGCTGTTTCATCATCAACAGGTAAAATAAATTAACAAAACTATACTGAAATGAGTCAGAAGTAGCTTTGAAATATTACTCTGAGACATTTTAAGTGCCCGGCCGTACAGCGAAAGTGTAACATTAGCTTAAGTGAAATGTGTAGGCCCGTGTGTGTGTCCGATGGGGGTCATTGTGTGTGTGGATAGCAGAAACAATCAGTTTGATTAGCTTTAAAGTGTGCAGGACACATAATACTGCAGAAAGAGAGACGACCAAAGGAGGTCAGTGGACCAGACTGTTTGCTGCAGCAGTCTCCCTGTCCTCCTCTGCATCACTTTAACCTACATATTGGAATGACCTTAACCTGCTTTTCATCCCCCACAGACTAACACGGTGGAAAGATAGCAACAGCATTGTTAGGGCTGCTTCTTGTGCTATTTCTCACAAAAATACTATGCTTTATTTTTCTACACTATTGGTTTTGATCTAATATTGTGGATTAAACTACACTTTTATACTGTTAGCCACGTACATTCATTTATACAGCAGTTCAGCCTCTACAGGCTATCCATTGCTTTTTCTTGCTCTAAATTGCTGTGTAGAAACACAGCAATTTTAAGATTTGGGCCAGTTTGGGCATATGTCTTGCCAAAAGATACTTTGACATTTGGTGTGGAGAAGACAGGATTGAATCGCTAACCATTCACTTGGCAGACTTCTGTGTTCCTCAGTCAGACTATAAATCTCTGTGGTTATGGTTGCTGTACAGACAGCTTTAGCTCTGTCCACTGTCAAAAATATCATAACACTCATATGTAGCCATTTTGAAAAGATGAGAGTAAAAGGCAGTGGCAGTTCAGGCATGAATTATGTCATGCCTCCAACACATACACACACACACACACACAAAGTGTGGCTGTGCAAGGACAAGTGAGTATATGATGGATGGATGGTTTGAAAAGTGCTTAAATTTCTGCTACAGCACTTTGATAGAAAAAGTAGGACTGCACCGATTGTAGTATTCTGGCCGGTCAGAGATCTTAAAAAAAAAAAAAACTGGCCTGCCGATTCTGATTTTTTCTTGTCAGAAAAATAGCTAAATATAGAAAGTCGCTAGCATAGAGTAATGCAGTACTGCTCCTCCCCCACTTCTTACTGCACATTGCTGGTCACCTGGTTAAAAGAAGTGTGATACTCTTTTATGCAGAAAAGGCAAGATGAGCTGTTTTGAAATATCTCAGGTCAAATTAGCTTTTTCTCTTAACTGTTGGCAAGTTGCTTAAATAAACTACTTTTGATTATGTATATCAGTTGTCCTTGCTCTTTGTGTCATTTCATCAAGATGCCACTCTGAGTAGTGAGCCATATTGCCTGTATCAAAAACTGACCCTGAATTATGTCTACAAGTGGTTGAAGATGATACCAAAGATGTGAAAATGTGGTTAGTATGCAGAAAAAAAGGACAAAGTCTGACTTTGTTTGCAACTGATTTTTTTAGTTTCATGTTGAACTTTTTATATATATATATATATATATATATATATATATATATATATTTTTTTTTTTTTTTTATTTTTTTTTTTTTGCTGTTGCCAAGCAATTTGCAGGTCTTTCATTAGAGACTTTGAGACTGCTCGTCGTGATCACTGAAGGGTTGTGTTATCTTGCTGATGATGGGTGTGAGTGTTATCAATTCCAATGCATGTTTGATGATTTTAAGTATGCATGTTTTAATGTCCAGAGAAACCCATCCTCTGGCTGTTTTAAATAAGAACATGCAGTCTTGCTGTTTCAGCTCCCAGCTTGAAGAGTTTGACCTTGTCTCATTGCCTTTAGTCTTGCTGATTAGTTTTACTTGACTGATTGATTGATTTTACAGTGGAGTTAATGACATTTTACCATAGGGCAGCAGACCCGTTTATTGGCACAGGAATGACGGACGTTTCAGTGGTTTGTCTTGGTGAATATTCTCACAGTCTGACTTGCATTTGAAAGGCTTTCTTATTTTTGACAGCTTATGTTTGTTTTTCATGCTGCAGTGTACATTCCAAAGCCTTGCAAACACAGCCATCTGCTGAAAAGAAGCAGGGAAAAGCAATCAGGAAAAAGAACTTTTGAAACACAACACCTTACAAAACTCTCATCCACCCTTGAACTTTTTCAGATTTAGTTAGAGCCACAAACCTCCATGTATTTTAATGGTATTTTATATGATGAACTGTCACTGGTAAAAATGTATCTTGGAATCTTACTGAGTTTTTTTTAATTACTTATTTAATAACTTCTAAATATTTATATGTTGAGATGATTAATAAATAAATGATCTAGAAAAAAAAACAATTCTATGTAAATGACAAAAGCCAAACCACACCACTGGTTTTAACTTTTGCACTACCAGTTTTTGATATGCTTACATTTAAAACTGTACTCGTCTCCCACTTTATCTGTCGCTTCAGAGTCACAAATCTCTCATTTGTCCTTAATAAATGTTGGGACAGGATGGGTTGGGAAGGACCAGACCCATCATTTGAATCCGGGAAGGATGACAGATTTGTGGGCTGGGTTTGGAAGAGCCTTTGTCGCATTGCTGTTACTTAATAGAATTTCAAATGCAACTTTCAAAAGATTCAGCCCCTGAATTTTGGCCCAGCAATTGTATTACCACTTCTTCTTTGCTCAAATTAAGTCAAATTTCCATTTTAACACTTCAAAATGCTATGATTTATTCTAAACCATTCGTTTTAAGCTTTGGGTGTATGTTTAGATTCATTTTTCTTCTGGAAGTTGAATCTCCGTCTTAGACCGAAGTCTTTTGTAACTTTCAACAGCTCTGACCACACTATCTATTTCCACATGTTGGCTGTGTCCCCTAGACAGCTTGTGGCATTGGAAATAAGACTTGGCTTTCCACTGTTCCATAAAGGCCAGATTTGTTGAGTGCACTTAAAGTTGTCCTATGAATAGCCGAGTTGTGGATTTCTACTTCAGAATAGCCATGAACCTCTGTACAGCTTCTTTGGTTGGTACTCTTATTTCCCTTTTTGGCTTTTCAAGTGGACGACCAGGTCTGCATAGGTTTGTGGTTTTCCACTTGATAGCTCTGAGGGGATTGAATATAAATGGATGACATAATTTTTATAGCGTTTTGTAAAAGATTGTGGAAAGCATAAATGTTTTTTTTTTTTTTACTGTTTTGGTTATAACAAAAAAATCTTATAAAATACACTAAAGGTCAATACTTTTGCGAGGCAATGTAGATGCAGTAGAACTTTATCCTTAATGAAACGCACCAATTAATCAATGGCGTCTTGTCAGATTTGTTCTATAATGTTCAAAATTTATGAGCCACAAAGGTTGTGTTAGTGGTAGATACATTTTTTTGGTCCTGACTCCATTTAAAGTAGCTCTCAATCTGCCTTTGTTGTTTTGTGTGGTCATCATTTGAAATCGGTTGCTGATTGTGGAAATATTGAAGCCAATCGGCAAGCTGCCAATTCAGGCAGCATGTCTGCCAATACCTCTGCTTGGTTCTGTGACAGAAAAGATCACAGCCGACTCTAGCGTCTGTCCAGAGGGACCTTCGGCATGCTTCTTTTCCCACTGGGACGGTCGGTATCTGTTAGAGTAGGATCCAGATTATTTTTTTGTGCAGTGCCTGTCTGAGGAAATCACATTTTCCACCTCTGCCCGTTTTGGCAAAGCAGAGTTTGTGAGAACACTGGCAGGACCAATAAAGTTATCACTGATGTCTTCTTCCTTCAGACCTCACCCTCTTCCCAGAAAGCCGACCCCGCACACTGAAACACATAATCACAGTTTATATAACAGCTCTGTGATGCTGGTGAAGTTTGCCGAGGTAGAAATAGGAACAAGGCATTGTGGAGATAGAAAAAAAAAACGGATAAGAGAAGATAGCAGAGGAAGCAGACTAATTATACACTAGTTTGTGTCATGGCATATTTACTGTCACCTCTTTGTTCATGAGTTACATGCATCAGCTGATAGTGAGTGGATAACTTGGAAAAGAACGTCAAATATGATGTATCTTGGGTGTTCATCATGAAGAAGAAGTCATGTGAACGTCCCTCTGGCCAGCTCTCAGACTGAGCAATAAAAATAATTTTCCCAGTTTTTAAACAACGTTTTCTTATGCTTGTGCAGCTTTATGTAGGTCTCTAGGCTGTGAATGACACTTTGTGGCTATTTTTGTTAGCCCTCTGGGAATATATGACAAAGTGACACAGTGGAGCCTATGTGTGATTGTGGTTTCTCTTTGCTCATACCACTTGCAGAACCCTTTTAAAACATAAAAAATACATTTTGTGCCTGTAGGACAACACTTTACAAGGCTGGAGCTTCAAGGGACATTGCACATTTTCTCTTGATCAGTGGTTCCCAAACATTTTGCCTCCCAACTGTGACCATGAGAATAATAAGTTTATGATGCATTCAAAACTTTAACATATGGACTCTAGAAGACTAACTGCCCCACAGCATCACAGGTACTCCACCATACGTAACAGTGCACATGGGGAACCTTTTCATAAATCTATCCATAGTTTGCCACTCGACCCACCTGGAGTGTTTTGACCTAAACAAAATCTCATCTGATCAAAGGATTCCAGTTGCAATCCAAGTAACATTTAGCAAATTCCAAACGTTTACTTTTGGGATAAGAACCGGTTGACATGTAAATAGCATCTAATAGTTCTCATAAAGACTTGATGCCCCGAGTTGTCGCTCTTTACTGCAGTTTGCAAATATATTTAAGAGTTGTAGTTTTTAAAAACGCAACCCATGTGTTTGGTAGATAAAATTTCAAATTTGTCCGGCTTATTTGTACAAGCAAAATGTGACCAAATATCTATGTTGCTTTAGTTATATACTAGCATTAAAAAGGTCTTTAAAGTCTTAAATTTGACTTGTGACCTGTAGATACCTTGTTAATACATTGTAGGGGTGGGAACCTTTAGGCACTTTGCCAATAGATTTGATTACAATTTAAAAGTCTTAAGATGGGATTATAAATCAATTAATGACCTAACATTGACCTCTGACCCCATTCAACATGCCTCCATACAGATTTTTCACTTCACCTGTAACAAAAACTGAGTCCTTCTTAGCAATTTGGGGTTTCCCTGCTAGACATGCATGACTCCAAACACAACAGGCTAGCAACTGCATAGTTATGGTGACATAGGATACCGTGGGAATAGGGAATAGGGCTGTTGCGATCACATCACTTTGTTTTACTCTGGTTGCAGTGGGTGCAGTTTAGCATTTCAGGGAAATATATTCAAGGTAGAATTTTCTATCCAAAGACCGCTTCGTTAGAGAAAAGGCCTGACTCTCAGCAGCTCTTGATGGTCGGACATCCTTCACTGTAATAATATGAATGAACTTTTTAACAACTTTTCTGAGTTAGGGGGTATTTTTGCTAGTTTCATAGGTTCCGGGTTAACAGTGTTGTTTTTTTACTTACATTTTTGGGTCATGTCTTCTTGTTTCAGAATATTTGCTTTCAGTTTCACACATCCTGCATATTTTGTCCAAGTGATTTTCTCTTTGATTGTGATGCTCCCCATAGACTGTCTAGGTGACACACTTACTGCACTTCAGAGTTCCGCCTTGTGCAATCGAATAATCAAAGCTTATAAGGATAAAATGCAGCTCTATATAAGCATCAAAAAGCAGATTTTTTTTTCTCCCACCACTTAGCGATTCAGATTTTGTCACAATTTAAACATTTTTAAAAGGCTCTGCTTTAATGCTTCTTTTCTAAGCTAAATAATATATTTTTTTAGAGCATCCATATTAGAAATGCGTTATGCCCACCATGATTATATTTGTGTCCCAGACAGGAAGAGAATTTGAAAGATTCAGGAAACACAACAATGCGACTCGGCCATATAATGGCTTCAGTTACACAACCTCCATTGCCCACTATTGTCCACAACATCCACCGATTATTGTTGTACTATGCAGCACAAACCATTCATTGAACACAAAGCAGTGCACAAAATACCTGCTAACACAAACACTGTTTACACAAACGCACTGAGACACACAGATGATAAGAATGAAGAGCAAAAAACGAAGGAAACTGGTTCAGCATTTGGAGAAAAAAAAAATTGCACTTCTGCCACTCTCAGCTACATTGAAATGAAAGTAAAAAGAGTTTTATCTTTTGCTCTGGGAATCCAGGAAAGTGTTGACTTCCAGGGTCAAAGTTGCTCCCTCCAATTTTGGTTGTCATCTAGTTTCATTTTTAGACCTAAACAACAGAAGAATGTTCATATGGTTAGAAACCTTGAGAAAAATTCCTTGTGTGGTGAAAAATGATTTAAAGGGAAGTTTAACACAAACCACTTTCTTGTATCTGTGAAAATTCACTTGACACTTGTGATGATGTGAATAGCTGTATTAGATGTCAGTTTTGGGTAAATACAGTTAGATGAAAAACACATCTTTCATAAGCTATTACCGCTTTTATTTGGAAGATACTGCGCCATGACAGAAAAAAAGGAGAGAATTGAGCTGTTGTCTAAAGAACTCCACACAATGTAATATAAGTACTAAAACAGTGTTACGCCAGGTGAGATACAGATTAACATTTCATGGTTGGTTGGTTGTTTTTAATTTGGAATATCATTTTCAAGATGAACTAATGCAAAACCCTTCTATCTTAGAGCTTGCTCATGAGAAAGGGGGGCCTACTTTTCTGAATGAAACTGTAACCTCGAAGCCTTATTGTGTAATAAAACCTCAAGGATGTTTTTGCATTTCAACTGTTGCTACTATCGATATCGTCCCAAATTTCCTTGTTGGTGCGTCAGATTTACTCTTTTCTCCCATTGCCAGTTTAATAAAAGTCTGTCTGGCTCATTCTTCCTCAAGTTGCCTTATATGGACTCTTAGTCAGAACCGGTCCAGATTGGTATTTTATAATGTGCAGCGCAGTTAGATTTTGGAAGAAGTCATGGAGGAGTCATGAAGCTGTAGCAAATGGTCTTCGCTGTAGATGTTGTGACTTTTAATAAGCCTGGAGGGCAAATACTGAACAGCAGACTTTTTGCAGCTTATTGCGAGATCCCAACCTACACTAGACTGTTTTAGCATGAATGTTATTTTCTCTTAGGTTGTTGACATCAAAAGGGGGAAAAAAAGCCAGAAATAGATGAGTGCTAGTTAGCTAATATTAGCCACTAAACACTTGAAAGGTTATAATTATTCTCTATAGATATACAACATTTAAGTACAGAGAAACTAATTGTATATCCAATCATATATATTCACATTCAATAATGTAAATATTTTGTTTTGAGTTTTTTTTTTTGTAGAAAAATTAATCTCTCCTTTGTTAGAAAAAATAAAAATAATTACGACAGTGTCATTCAAATAATTGGCCAACACTGCTAATCTCAAGCCCAGACTTGTTTATCGTGGGCTGTTTTAGTCCAGTGTGAAGCCTCTTTTCTTTGTCTAAATACTTGAGGCTAATGAGCTAGTTTCCAGAAATAGTCCACTGATGAGCTCGGTGCTCCTCTCAGGGTCACACACTGCAGGGCAGGTTAATGCTATAAGCTAGTGAGAACATTCACAGTGAGAAGATTCACTCTGTCCTGACAACACACAAACATGTTAACATGCTTTGTGTCATGGTTTGGAATTAACACCTTGCAGCAGCATGGAGATGCAGAACTTTTTATTGTAGACACAAACACCTTGAAAACTTTGGTCTTTTTGAAACATTTGTTTATTTTACAGCTCTAATCACTTCAGTCTTTATTTTTGATCTGAACTTGATTTTTTTTTGTATGACAGTGCTTATGCAAGTTTTAAAGTAGGCCTAAATCTAAAACTAACAAAATTTACTGAAGCTTTACTTAAAATCCGCAAGTGCACTCATGTGTTCGCCTCTCCCAAAAAATTACGTCATGTTCATTTGAAAAAAAGAAAGCTGCTAAATGGTCTGTTAGCATTTAGCCTCTCTGTGTGGTCTACGCACTCTGTGTCCTGAGGAGAAAACACCACAGCATTTTGATTCATACTGGGAGAGGATTAGAGCTATATTTTTGTGGCCTTTTCTCCTCATTCATACATATAGCCACATAAAGGCCCCAAATCACAATTCAACCATTCTTCACTGCCAGTTTCTCCCTTTGTGTTTGTTCAAACTTCCCAACCTTCAGGTTTTCATTCAGTCATGAGTTTAAAGTAAAAAAAAAAAAGCCTTCTTGGCAGCTCTGTTACCTCTTCCTCCCTTTTATGGCTAAGCATTTAAAACAGTTCAGCAATGAATGAAGGAGAACAAATCACTGCAATGCATTGTTGGTGTCACGTTGTGTGTTTGTGATGTGACAATTTGATATGAAACAAAGCAATCTGCTCAGCGGACTGCAGGGTCAATTGAACTGTCGAATAGTGAATTGAAATGTTGAATAACCGAGAAAATATCAGGAAGGCGCGTTTACAGTTCCTACATTAAGAAGTTTCCTTCTTAACGTAGGAAATGATATCCTCAGTGACAGACATTTACTGATTGAGTGGCTGCTGGAAGGTTCAGCTGAGAAAAAACAACAACAACCTTAACCTTAAACTTACAAGTTTATTTACAAAAAAAAAAAAATCTTCCAAACAGCACGGATCAACATTTATTCATCTCATTGCTCATAGTATTGGGTTTATAACAATAATAAAAAGTAAGACATTGTGCAAAAAGTTTTGAGGTTCTTTCAGACACAGTTTTTGCAAACCTGAGTCATGCTTCCATTTTGTTGTGAAAGAGGTGCCTCATCCTTAACCTCAAATGAGTCATATGTTTGATCTATTGGAAATAGGTGGAGTGTTTGGGTTTTTGCACATTCGCTGTGTTACACACACTGATCCTGTGTTGAATTAGCCGGGGCGTTCACTCTCGGGAAGCTTGGTGACTGTAGTGGTAACGTTCTTTTCTGGTGTATTATCTGTGTCCCTGTAATGTGATGGACTTGGAAAAGTGATTTGAGCCTCCCACACTGACGGACAGCAACGTTTGTTTCTTTAAATTTATTGCTTACTTCCTTCCATCATGAACAACCAAATCTATTGCTCTTTAGGGAGCACACTGGTCACACTGAAGTGTTTCTCAATGTACTGAGTGTATCTGTAGTAACACATATTCTTATTATTAATATGGAATTGGCTCAGTTGAACATAATTTGTCATAAACAACCTTTACGGTTTGGGTTTGTTTTAGTTCATGTGTGTAGAATATTATTTTAAATACTTGATGTCTTTATTACGTCTCTATTTGTACAAGTCCTTAAATTGTGGCAACAAACATTTAGTTTTTCATTTGCAATTATTTTGTCAAATCTGCTGTATTTTAACTTGAATACAGTTGATTGCTTTAGATCTTTTTTTTTTTTTTTTTTACAAGAAACCATACTGTAGTTCTCATTGGTTTCAAATGTTTTACCTCTTTAGTAATCACATTATCCAGTTAGCCATGAGATTCTCATAATATAATAACTTTGAGTAAATATGCCACAGTTTCACAGCTTCATGTAATTATCACAAAAAATACGTTGTTTTAAATCATTATTTAGGCTAAAATGGCATAATAGTTAAGATATTCAGTTTTTATTAGCTATTTCTTATTATACAAGCCTTAGTCCCTGTTGTTTAAAATCAGAATCAGAGGTTTAATGTTCTTATAACAATGATTTAAGAAGTTTACTTTAACTATTTAGAAAATTAAAAGACTAAATTCTACTTAAATTAGAAGTAGAGAGATAAATTTAAAGTCTATTTCAGCCAAAGCAGTAGTTGGAAAATATTTACACCAGATGTACACAGAGTTGGAAAAGTAAAGCAAAATATGGAGTTAATATTTGTTGAATTTAGTTGAAATCTTTAACTGGCCTGCACTCTGTTGTTTAACATGACATTCTTAATGACCGACTCTCTTTTAGTTTTTACATCATGATTTTCTTTTCCAAACAGCCAGTTTTCTTTCTTATAAACAACAACCATGTGTGACACTAATGAGCTGAAACAGTTAAGACTGTGGCACTACTCCATACAGCCGGATGAAATTTCCTCTGACATTTTATTAAAGGACATTAAACAATAAGAACTATATGATAACGGGTTACATTATTATTATTTTTTAAATCTGATATACCTTGTGACATACAACTGGCCAGTGTTTACATTTGACACAGCTGGATGATAGAAGCAGAAACAAATGACTGTGTTATTAGTTTAGATAGATCAGGTCAATCTGTACTCTAACACTGTTTACTGAACTCTATGAGTATACATTATCTGACACACAGACGCACAGCGAACCACTCAGTGGACAGCCAGCCCAAATAAATAGTGTTTTTATTACAAAGCGGGGGCTATTATTATAAAAACATAATTGCACACCAAAGCAATGCCATAACCTTTAGTCTAAGGAGAAAATAATACAGCACTACTTCTCTGTCACCCTCGGATCATGTTTATCCCAGTTTGCCCAGTACATCTGTTGGGAGCGTTAATCGGTCTGCCTGTCTTGCGTTTAAAGACCTTGCACACAACTCACCGCACTCTCTGGCTACAGACCTTCCTCCTGAAGGGCTCTCGTCTGTGAGCATGTCGGTGTGCATGGCCGTGTGTGTGGGGAGGCGCTGCTGTGGAGTGCAGCATTAGTATTCTGTCTGGAGAATGGCACTGAAGCTCCTGCGGGGCCCTTTGTTGCTGCTCCGGGAAGGGGTCTGTGGGGGTCGGAGATGTGTGAGAGTGGTGGCGTGAGACGTTTGGAAAGGGACACAAATAGCTTGCTATGGGTCCAGACATGTTGCACTTTCTTTTTCAGCGCTCAAACCTGAAGGGACCTTCATATGATTTCAGTCTTCTTCTTGTTTTATGCTCTGTGGCAACGGGTAGGTGAGAACTGCCTTTATTAATATTCATTAGCCCTGCAATTTGACGTTACTGTGCCAGGTTGAAGGGCTGAGTAACCGCATGAAGACACACATTCAGCAGCTTTTTTAATGTACTAGTTCTGCTTAGAAACAGCTTGTATTTTAGCTGTTCCTGCCATTTTGTTTGGCTAACAGATGTTGTTTCAGAGTCACTAATAGCAATCAGTCATCAGAGGCAAGTTGTTCCATTTTTTATCACTTCTGCTGCCTGAAGTGAACGTCTGTTTGTTTATTGTGCTATAGGCTCGGATTTGTATTTTATTTCCTGTGTTGATTGCTGTTTCCACAGATACAACTGTGCACAATGTCCTGATTTCCTGTTGAAATGACCTGTGAGTTGTGATAGGCTTTTATCCAGGATGTTACATCTAGTCTCACTTTTAGGTTAAAAACTATGTACTCCTCATCTTTTACTGAAAATATCTTATCATGTAGTTAGACTGTTTCGTAAATAAATTTCTACTATAGTATCAGGATGTTGAACAAGGCTTCTCCATAAGTGGAAGGGAATGCTTTTGGGAAGATGGTATAACCTGGAAGGACTTACTCTTGAGATAAACACTGTCAGTTCCTGTAAAGTATAGATAAATTATGTTCTGAAGTTCAAACATAAATATAAAACACTCCTTCCTACTCTGAAAAGGCCCCTTAACTGTCCACCAAACTCTTCAATTTATTTTTCTATTTAACTGAACATGACTTATCATGCACAGCCTCTTTACTATCTGAATATTTTATGCTGCATTAAACAAGTGTCTCCAAATATATATCGTGCTTAAGATTGTAGTCCAAACTGTTTTTTATGATGTGCATATTTTGAAGTGTTGCTACCACAAAGATTAATTTGTGATATAGAATGGAGTCTAACATAAAAAGCACAGACTTCAAGTCTTGCCTCAGTTAAGGTTGGTGTTTATGATTAGACCTTAAGAAAGAGATTGGACACAAATGGTATTCATGGTGTCCAAGGTTACAACCATTGTTGACCCAGAAAAAAAAACAACATTCCTTTATCCCCAAGACTTTTAGGAAAATATTCATCTGGCTGACAGGACCAAAGTAGAACTTTGGCGTGAAACAAACACAGCATTTCAGAACTAAAGCATTATGCTGGCAGTTAAATATGGTGGTGGTGGTGTTGCTTTGGTTCTCGACAACAAAATGTCCTGCCACCATCTAGAGTCCAAACACCCTCAGGCCCATGTTTTATGTACTAAAGTTTACATTTGTACATAAAACATGTACAAATGTACATGTCAACACAATATAAATGTATATTTTATCCGTAGCACAGAAGGCTGCCTGGAGTTCAATAATGTGTAAACCATTGTTTCCTAAACACTACAATATGCTCTTACAGTTTATTATTTCATTATTTACCTTTTGGATCAATCACAGCCCACTTCCTGTGCTTAAGATTGCTCTGGGTGATACAGTTTATGGGTTTCATAAAGCTGACCCAGATGCGAGTCATTACACACACACACACAAAAGCACGTAAATAAACTATCCTCCTCCTGACCTTGTCTGTTTTTCTGCTATTAGCTTCCAGTTTGTTCGTCGCCTGGACTCCCTGTAATTAGCTAATCTCTTTATAGATCACTAGCACTGACATGCGGTGATGACCACCTTGCAGGAAAATCAGCCTGGACGTGAGTTCCCCGGTGCACAAGGGGCCATAATTGGGTTAGTGCCCCAGTTTTGTGTGACTGATTAGGTTTCATTATATTTCCTTTAGCTTAAGACCACAGCTTGTGCATTATCATTTCAAAATAATACGTGTTTTGCTCATGTTTACTTTCATTATGTTTCTTTTATGGGGCTGAGACTAGTTCCATTGGTTAGGCACCACTTGTTTTATTCTGATGACATGTAAAATTGTTAACGGGGCCCATAAATGCTGTTGTTGTGGCCTCTGTTTCACTCACATTAGAATGGTCCCCTGACTTATGGACCACCCTGCTGCTTTCCACACACTCTTCTGATTTCCATCAGTTTGGGATCAAAATTAGTATACCCATTAAACTGAAAGTCTAATTGCAACTGTTTAGTGGTCTGGGCTGATGAAAGACAAGTCCACCAAGAAAATACCTCATGCTTTGAAGTACGTTTCATTTCAAAATAGTTACGTTTGGAGGTTAGTTTAAACAGAGTGACTAGAAAGAACAATAATCAGCAAAAAACTAAATGGTCTGCTTCAGTTTCCTCAAACTGTTTACTGGAATAAATGTAGTAAATCAGCCCAGAACCACATCTTCACCTTCTCACTAGGTATTGCCATACATCCTGACCTGTGTTGCTTGTTTGCAGCAGCCTGTAATGGCTCTTGTAAATTTGAGGAAAGTGTTTCCAGCTCCTTTACGTCTTGCCGTGGTGTTTGTGAGCGGAGAAAGTGAACCATGACTCAGGTCAGCTCTGGTTTCACAGATCCTATGTCCCATCGTGTATCTGATCACACAAAACACCCACAGACACACAGCTTTAGGATTTTGACGTTCTTTCTGGCAGAAAGTTCACAAGATTTAAAGTACCTTGTAAAGTACTTTTAAACCACTACACCAGTATTTGATCTAGAAACCAGAAGCTTTATATTTTATTGAGTTTATGTTACAGACCAACATAGACATTGGATTTCCATCTGGCCGGTCCATCTGATCAGATAGGAACTAGATTATATATTTATTATATAATTATTTATTGTGTTTAACACTTATGTATGCCTTTCTCTGACATGAACATAACCCTCTCGGTGGGCTATGACCCCCTTGAAAAATGCTGGGGATGCCCCTTAAATATGTCACGTATTTATTCATAATAAAAAAAAATTAAAACATTTTATTTTTCTTCTGCTTTACAACTACGCACTAAAACTCCAGTTAAATACATAATAATGTTACAAAATGTGGACATTTGCGTTTATAATATTTTCCCATACTGCTGAACTAATTTACAGTAGGATTTGGACTTTATGCTCATATAATCTCAAAACTCTCAGATAAGTATTTATTTGCCCGTGATTTGTCTTTTTTGATAAAACACTTTGAAGCTTGGAGGCTTCACGTTAGAGTATGGCAGCAGGTTTCATTGTTTTCATTAAATTGTGACTGCAGCCACTAAGTCTGTCTAACCCTCACAAGATACTGAGTCACAAGTTTTATGCAGATGATGACAGAAAAAAATGCCAGCACCCCAATCAGTCATCGTCTCTTCATCATAGCAGCCCCACCTGCTTCTTTCTGCTTTTTCCCCCAGTTCTGATAGAAGCTGGAGGGCTAAAGGGAACCTGGGTGTGTGTGAAGAGGAAGCGCAGTGTGGATGCTTTTTCAGGCCTGGGTGTGTGCGTGCATGTGTGTGTGTGTGTGTGTGTGTGTGTAAGGCCTTGCACAGTAGGTAGCTTTGTGCATGTGGGCATCTGGAGAAACACGCACGCTTACGGGCGTATGCACACATTTAGCCCATGACATCACGACTCTCCACGCAGCCGACAGGAATGCCGCTCAGAAAGGAGAGGCTTTGTGGAGGAGAGGAAAGAGACGGGAGGGGAGGAAAAGGAGGGGAAGAGGGAGAGGAAAAGGCTTGGCCGCGGAAAAGTCCAGTGCTCCCGCAATCTGGAACAGGACGGATCAGGGCTGGACCCAAGTGGACAGAACCGAATAGGAAAACGGATAACGATTACGAGAAGAAGACACACTAATGGTAGAAATGATTGTTCTGCTGTAACATGGATCCAAAGCTGACTTTGTTGAAATAGATTAATCTGTTTGTGTTTTTGAGAGCAACAGGTGAGGATTAATCTTTTATTTATTTATTTTTTGGCACTATTTTGACAATATTTATTGAAGAGGACTAATGTGCAATACATGCAATCTACAGTATTTTGATCTTGATGCTAAAATGTCACTGAACTTAAATATTGTATGAAAAAACTGATTCTAGGTTATACTCATTGATGTCATGAATACGCACAGGATAGTTGTGTTTGCTCAGAGTTCACAGTCCAGGCTGCTTGAATCTGAGAAGGGGAGGCCAAACCTGCAGACAGGTCCAGTTACTCCACAGGATTGTATTTATCCAAGAAACAGAGCCAGGAACCAACTGTACTTGCTTGACACAGGAGTGATTATTCTGAAGTCAGAGTTTTAAAATCCAAATCGTCAGATTTAAGCTAATATAGAAGACTGTTTGTGGTATCTAAAGTTAAGGTTGTATCTTATTGAAGTGAAAGTTTTATAGAGAAACCCACAATCCCTGCTTATGTGACTTTTATTTCTGGTCAGGGTGGATTTGGATGTCTTCTCTAAGTATGCAGCTTAGCGCGTATGTTTTGACATTGTGTTTATGTGTCTGTGTGTTTGCCGGAGTTTTTTGTGCATGACGGCCAGAGTGTAAGCATTTCCAGATGTTCTGAATGGAGACAACTTGTAGAGTTAGAGCTCAGCAGGCTCAGAAACATCCACGATTGACTAACAGTGCTTGGTATGTGTTTTCACATAATTCACCCAGTTCCACCCTTTTTTATACCAATGAAAGTCCTCCCTGATAACAGCTCTGCAGAGGATCGGTTTTACTTTTACTTGCACTTACTTTCTTTTGTACCCATCCTCACACTCAGAAATGCGCCTTGTTGACTTTCCTTGGACAAGAAGGGTTAACATTGTCCTTCATTACAAGAATTAAAGTCTGCGCCTTGAGGACAGCAAGCTATGCTTGGAATGTGTGTTCACCTCAGTGTGAAGCAAAAACCATACCAACACACACCTCATGTATAAGTACACACACTGATGTGGATGCACCGCTGTGCAGTCACATCCACCCTTTTTTCAGTCTTGCATTTGAAGCAGAATTGTGTTGCATAGGAGACATTCCTGTACTTTAGTTCTGTTTTCCTGAGGCAGTAAAAGGATATCCTCCCACTCTGTTCTGTCTGCTGGACACACACTCCTACACTTGCACAAACACACACATTCCTGCGTGGACACACATGCATGTGTCGCATATACGGTGAGCTCGATGGGAGTGTGAAATTAGAGACTACATCTGGTCCTCATATGATCAATGACATAATTAACAGTGAAAAATTATTTGACTTGTTTAAAGGCAAAACTGAGAGACTTGAAGACAAAGAAACTGGGAATAGTAAAAAAAAAATCATGTATTCCTAGTTTTCAGCTTTAATCTGACAGCTGTTTCTCTAAAATGTTGGTAAAAGCTTATTAAAACTCAAAGATATCAATTGGACTTTGAGTTTAGTTTGATTGTTTTGGTTGAAATGTTCCAGATATGTTTCATTTTGCTGCGCTGTTGTTAGTCACTGGTGTTGCTTTTTATATCACTAGTGGCTCAGCTTCCTCCTTCTGTTCAGATGCTTCCTATCTACTCGTTTACTCACCTGTGTTGCATCCAGTAATCAAGTATTTGGTTCACCCAAAATTCTCCTTGCTCCCCATTTGTGTCTGCATACATCCAGGATTTGCATTGTGAATTACTGCAACTCTCCTTGCTATCTTGTCCACAGCGAGTCATTATGCTATGGTATTGACTTTTAAAGCTGTGTTCCCCTACTTGGTGATTTTAGTCGAGTGTTTGGCTGTTTCTGTATTTGTGTCATATTTTGACCCTTTACTAAAAGCAATGTAGTAATTGTTCAAGTGTGTTGTGGTTCTAAAAATACTCAAAACATTGAAAAGAGCCATACAATTCTGCAACAAGAGGTTAACTCACTTGACAAATCTACTGTAATGTTACTGTAAAAAATGTGTTTATAAAGGAATCTTACTCAACACACACAACTGGCTACATTCTTCAATAAATTGCTCCTTTGGATGTTTTTATGCTGTGACATTTCCTGAAGTGCTGGGCTAATGCTAGCGTGCTTACTCTCTCTTTTGATAGGACTCATTGATGTTTCTGCTAGTTCCAGATAGCATATGCATTTCATATGCTTTTAAAAAAAACTGTTCAGTAATCTGCAGCACTTCATTCAGAGATATGAGAGTGTGCTATAACTTTAAGATTCCCTGATATCTGCAGAGAATCAATTATTACAATTATAGAGGCACATTTTTCAAATGCCATGGAGCGTCCAAGCTCACTTTAGACTGAAATTCAAGCCATCCTGTAAAAGATAAGAGACAATGATTTGTTGGACATCTTTGTAAGTTTGTTAAGTCTAATGGAAAATAGACACAATGTGCTGGTGTATTTATCTCAAAAGAACCAAATAAGTATTTTTTTTATGGGACTGAGCTAAATAAGTGAGCAAAATACTTTCAAACCCACATTTTTTCTCAGGGGAGGGTGGAGAAGACCACACCGAAGTGTAGAAAAAAATATTTGCCTGATTATGAGACAGACAAGAAGTCCTTTGCAGCAAGCAGGCTGCCATAATCCACCATGTGACTCCTTGGCTGCTGTCTCTGTTTCTGTGGCAAGAGGAAGCACAAGAGGAAGGAAAAGATGCAAAAAGAGGATTGAGGGGATTCAGGCGGGCAGAGAAGGGCTACATAATGAAAATGACCTAGATTTACCCCTCTGGTTGATGATAAGTCCCAGTCCACTCTGTCACTGGTTCTGTTAGAGGCTCAAATAGCTGCAAACACCACTTTCCTATGCCGCTGCATGCTTTAACTGAAGGGTGAGCCAATTTACTCAAGTGACCCTCATTAATCTCCACACACACTTTCAAAAGTTGGAAACACAAAGGTTAACAGCTTCTCTTTGAGATAGACACACGCTTACGGAAGAAGCAGTTGGTGCAAAGACCTTTAAAAAGCAGAGGGCAATAGATTATTTGTCAGAGACCCTCAGAAGAACAAAGAGACGGGTCATAAACACAGGAGTGTGTAAATGTAGCTGCTGTTGAACAGCAGGGCAGGAATGTTTGGTATGGATGGGTCACTGAACCAGGAGCTCTGATTCCGGGGCGGCTTACTTTCCTGGAAAATCTCAGTGAAAGTGAAACATTAGCTACACATAATACAGCGATTTAAAAATGAGTCACACATCTTAATATTTTGCAATTGTGGAAAGAAAGCCAAGAAGATGGTCTGTTGACATAGGAGCAAACATGTGATGGGAACCTTACGCAGGACATCACCATGGAGACACCATCATTATGGTGAAGCATGGTGGTTTCAGCATTATGATGTGGGGATGCACAAAAACTTTAAACTCAATGGAAGGTTTGGAGTCAAAGTTGAGAACTAAGGATGTTTTCACACCTGATAGTCCGGTAGAGTCGATTTGATTGGAGACCAAAATGGCAACATTTGTTACATTTTCAGTTGGTGTGGTCCACTTTCACATCACCTGTGGTGGCACTGCACCAAAAAACACTGAAGGACACGAGACGAAAACCTCAGAAGAAGACATGAGCGCAACTTCCTTCTTCGCAAAATGTAAACAAAAATGTAGTGGCTTCAGATTGTAGTTGTTATAGGATTTCTCTTTAGTTTTTGCCAAAAGACCACAAGCCATTTCTTCTTCTAGGTCTAGACTCTCGTGTTTGTTTTTTCTATATTGACCCAGAATGCCCTGTGCTACAGTTCACTTCCTGCTTTTGGAGCCGTCTCTGATCCGCTTGCATTCATATGTGCATTTGAACGTTGACACAGTTCACTTAAGGGAATCAATACCTCTGGTTTTGGTGAATCAGACTTCGCTCTTTTTGGTCGACATCAGAGTTTGATTATGCATTCACAAATTCCCCAAATGAATCAGTTTTAGTCAGAACTGGAGTCGGACTAAAGCAGACTAAACAGGGCGGGTGTGAATGCACCCTAAGTTGAATTAGTATTCTGTGGTGGGACTTATTTGCTATTAACAGATTATGTCCAGTCAATCTCAACAATCAGGTGTTTTGCAAAGAAAAATGGTCCAAAATGTCAGGTTGTACATGTGTAAAGCTTTTTCTGAATACAAATGTCCACCCTGAAATGTTTTTCAGATTATCTGTGAAAGAAAAATGAAAAAAGTATGTCATATTTTTCTTTTATTTTAACTTTTTTTTTTTTCTGTATTTTATAAAATTCCAGTAAAATACAGCACAATAATACCAGGCGGCACTAAAAACATGAGTCACTTCTAGGGATAAGCATCATTATTGTCTCTCGCATTTGTCCAAGTTTTCTAAGACTTTTGTTAGATTTAGGAAAATGTTACACATCATTTTCCCAAGTTGTTTTATACCAGTTTAGAAATGCCTTTTTGATTGAGACAATTGATGCATCAGCGTGTGATTGGTGCCCTCTAGTGGTCGGTGCCAGTCAATGCACTATAGGATAGCAGAGGATTAAACACTTTCCTGCTGCAATGCAGATTGACACACACAGGAAGTGTGTGTGTGTGTGTGTGTTTTCTTAGAGGGTCCAGGGAAAAGTCAGAAGTTAATCTTCTTGCTAAGTTGATTTGACTGTTGTCTTTGAGCCTGAATTGTTGTGACTAAGCTACCTTCTGAAGCACATGCTGTTTGTTTGCCAACACAGAACCCTTGGTGGGCAGCCGAGGATGCCACTGACGCTTCACCAAGAGAGCGAGCCGTGAAGAGTGTCAGTTTCCAGGAATCAGTCAGCGTTATCACTGACAGGCCTGCAAACATGGAGCTGGAGAGCCAGCAGATCCAACATGGCTGTCTCAGAAGCCCCAGCAACCAAGGCCAGAGTGTAGTTGTGGAAGCGGAGACGCCAGACAGCGAGGTGATGCAAGTATGCTGCTTTTATTTCATCTATTTTGTAAAAACCATCATCCACGATTGCTGGATGATTGCTGGTGTAAAATAAGTATTTCGAAATTCCAGAGTTCTATAGTCAAATGTTTTGAATTTTTACTTTTCATTTTGTTAAAATGCTGATTGATTTAAGAAAACATGCCTGGAATATTTCTTCATTTTTATTTCATGTCTTAGTTTTGTTCAATTTATTTTTTCAATTTAAATGCATTTTTTTGTGTCCAAATTATTTGAAATAATATGACTAAAAGATACATATTTGTACAATTTAAGATATGCTATATTCTGCATCAAAATGTCTACTTTCCCATTTCTGCCTGTAAAATATAATTTTCTTCACTTTATGTGTTCACAGGAGATCTGCTACCTGGACCAGGTGCTGGACGCAGCTTCAGAGACTCCCACCAATGGAAACCCCTCCCTGTCAGAGCATAAAAAACCAATCAGTATCAACGGCACATCTTCTTCTGTGTGTGTCTCTGACAATCGCCAATCAATCACTGTGGAGGAGCAAAGGTCGAGCATGTTCCCCGGCGGGGAGTCCGCCGTAAGAACTAACGGTCACGTCCAGGGAGATGAGTCGGGGCACGGCGCGGTCAAGTTTGAGTTGCGAGCGTTTCAGGAGGAGAGACGACCAGCAAAACTCTTCACACCGGGAGAGGAGCAGCAGGTCAGGGTGACGAGGAGGCGACCGTCAGAGGAGGTAATGTGTGTCGTGTGTAGTTGATCCACTACCACAGCTAAAGTACACTCTGGTGTGCTGTTTGGGTTTTTCTCTGATACATTTTTCTTTGAGTAGAACACTTTTTCCTTTTCCAATCATGAATTAAAATCATTACAACTTAATGTGTTTATATTCACACACTTTTTTTCAAAAACTGCTCTTCTTGTCCAGGTTCAGGAACTGGAGCGCGAGCGCCAGGAGCTGATCAAAGACCAGGCAGTCAAGAAGAACCCTGGGATTGCACAGCGCTGGTGGAATCCTCCTCAGGAGGTAGACTGCAGCCCTCTGTCTTTGGTTTTCTATGACCTATGACCCCCTGACAGGTTGATTTATCAGTTGTCGGGCTGTTTAATCATTTAAGGTGCCTTTGGAAGAGCAGCTGGACGGAGACCAGTTGGAATCTCTAAAGAAATATCAGGAGAGAAAGCAGCGGAAACAAAATCATCCCTATCCATATGCTCAGGTAACACACACACACACACACACAACATGCAGAAAATAATTTGAAAAAATAAAATCTGAGAAAAACAGCAAACTCCACTCATGTAGGCTCAACTATTTTTTTCAAAAATAAAATAATTATTAAAAAAAAATCTGACAAAACAGGAAACTGCATTAATGTAGGTTCAACTATTGTACACACATTGCAAATTTTCAAAGTTTTATTTTTGAAATGCTTTCTTTTCCAAATTTCAGTTTGTAAATTAATTTGCTTGCAATAATATTAGAACAAATTTCTCTCCATAGTTTCCAGTTGTAATGTGTTGTAGTATGAAAAAAGCTGATGGCTTGTGATGGCTTTAGTTTTCATCTCATTTTCGCTGCCATGTTTCTAATGTCTTCTCGCAGCCCCACATGTCCGGTCCCCCAACGATGGTGACCTTTGATCCTGATGTAACCAGGAAGGAGGACATTCTGGAGGAGCAGATTGATTTCTCATCTGCCAGGAAGCAGTTTCTGCAGGGAGACGCTGCCAAGAAGAGCATAACTCCTCAATTGTACTCTGCCAAACCTTTCTGTAAATCGGGAACCAGGAGCAGCCCAGGCATCAGCGAGTTTGTTGCAGAAACCGGAGAGACTCACGTGACGTGGTCTGATGAGGGGCTGGCAGAAGAATTTACCTGCGCCCGAGCCGTGATGACGATCCTGCCGGAGCAGGACGAAGGAAAAGATCTCAGCCAACCGTTCCACCCAGAAGAGTTTGACTCTGGGTTGGATGAGCTGTCCGTCCGCTCTCAGGACACGACTCTCTTCAGTTTGGATAATGTTTCAGACAGCGGGGCGTCTCTACCCCCGACTCCATTACCACTCACCCCAGTATCGCCGCCCACCCCTCAGCCCACAACTCCGGTCAACGGGCAGAGCGCCGGCGGCGGCCCAAACGAAGACGAGTTGGAGTTCCACGCCGGGGTCCTGGTCCAAAACGCCATCCAGAGCGCTCTCGCCGCTCAGAATGGAGGTGAGCTGAACTCCTCCCAACTTAGCGGCCCGGTGTCTCCATCCTCTGCCTCCACAAGCAGCCCAGTGCCAGTCTCATCCTCACCTGTGTCTTCTACTGGAGCTCCCAGCTTCCAGTCGCCTGCGTCTTCCAGTCCCGCGCCGTCCATCCCGTCCCCGCAGCCGGACACACAGTCTGGTGAAAGAGTGGCGTCGGAGTCCTCCAGCTCATCCCGACTTTCCCAGCTCCAGACTCCTTCTCCTCCGCCTTCCCAGCCCGTTTCCCCACCGCAGAGGCCCAGAAACGGAGGCCCACGGATCAAAATCCAGTCGTCCTACACGCGGGCGCTCGCCTCCTCGGCTCCAGCTCCGACCCCCGCTCCCGCTCCCGCTCCTGTTCCGGCTCACGTCCCCAGGCCGACCCCCGTCTACCGCCCCCCATCTCCTCCGAGCCCGGAGAAGCCGGAGTTCAGCTACTTCAGTAAGTACTCTGAGGCGGCTGAGCTCCGCAGCACGGCGGCGGCGTCTAAAGGCCCCGAGGTGGAAGCGGCGGCTCAAGGCCCGTTCCGCCTGCGCTCTAAAAAGCAGAAAACTTTGTCCATGATTGAGGAGGAGATCCGAGCCGCTCAGCAGAGGGAGGAAGAGCTGAAGAAGCAGCGGGAGACGCAGCCTGCCGTCGTCTTCCGGCCCAGCGGCGCGCCCAGCAACAGTCACGGACCAGTGAGGACGGGAGTGAGACATGGCACCATTACACCCGCAGACAAGATGAAGAGCAACAGCCTGCCAGCTAGACTCACCTTGACAGCACGGACGGCGCCAGGTTGGTTCATACTTGGGCTGGATGTTTTGGGAATCAACTATTCTATCGATTATTCTGACAATTAATCAGATAAAGAAATTGGCACATTCTGCAGATTTGTTATTTAACTGTGCATTTTTTATGCAGTGTTAGAATAACAATAATTCAACTCCTTTTTTTAAATAAGAACATAAACATTTTTGCCTAAAATGTCCTTTTGTGTACGAATGATCATTTGTAGCAACAAGTAATACAGTGTAGGAATTGTCTATTGATTTTTTTATTTTTTTTTTTTGATGAAACAAGTAAGGTGCTTAGTAGGACTTTTTTTTTTTTTTTTTTTTTTTTTTTTTTTTTTTTTTTTACAGAATTTGAACCTGTCACTCCTTTAAGTTGTTGACATCTTGTCACATTAAAACCACAACATTCGGTGTGTTCCATATGATTTTATGATGGATCAACACAAAGAAAAACGGAGCTGCATGTTTTAGCAGATGGCAACCATAAGTACAGCACAATGGAGTTGTCAAAACATATTCGCATTTAATTGGCCCAATCAAAGTTCAAATCCAAATCTAATTGAGGATCTGTTGCAATATTTAAAAAGTAATGTTACCAGGTGCTTTCCATCCACTCTGAGTGAGAATGAACTGTTTTGGAATAGAAATTGACACAGTTTATGTCTGTGGTTACACAACTTTGGTAGAAATCCCCCAAAACACTTGCAGTTGCAGCAGATGTTCTTCTGCCATTATTTAACTGACTACAAAGGCATAACAGACTTTTCAGATTTACATTAGCATATTATTGTTTTCCTTTCATTGCACAGTTATGCACAACTTTGTATTTTATTTGTCTGTGATGTGAAATTCCAGCTGATGCTTGTTGTTACCTAACATAGTGTCAAAAAAATTTAAGGGACATGGCTATTTTTCCAGCACACTAGGTCTATAAACAAATTTTCTGAAAAGGAAGCAGCTCGTTGATTACGTAAGGTCACTTTGATTTGTGGTTTTCAGGGAAAATTGAGAAAGTTCGGCCCGCACCGCCGGTCTCCCCCTCCCCCTCAGAAGGGGCTCTGTCTGATGCCGGCAGCGAGGATTCGGGAGGATCACGACCCAAAAACTTGATGCAGACGCTTCTGGAAGATTATGAAACGCACAAGGTGAAGAGAAAAGAGAAGATGGAGGACAACAGTGTAAGTATTTCAACATTTAGGATTTAAATAAGCAAACACAACACTACAGAATGGAGGGTGCAAATCTCTTTCACCCATCCTCCTTTGTTTTTTCCTTGGATAAATGAGCTTTAGCTCTTCTGTGAAACCTCTAGATATTTACAGAAAGTACCTCAGACATCACATGTTGTGCTTAATGAAGTCAGCAGCTGGCATGAGCTTAGACTGGTTAACAGAAAAGGGGAAATTCCCCGTCTGAAGCGTGAAAATCAAAGTGAAAGTAAGTCACTGAAGTTGGGGCTTTCTGTTCCCACATATTATTCAGCTTACGACCCAACAGGATGCAGATACGCCACAAAAGACACACAAAAGTAACAGTTTGCAAACTGCAACACCTCTTTACATTCCTTAACCTGAATTCGCCTTGACTACGTGATGAATTGCGATTCTTTTATTCATGATGACACCATGTGTTGACTTTTCTGTCCTGTTGCTTCTCTCCTGCTGGTCGCTCAGTATGCACATTTGTTGCGGGCTAATGAAGTAACCACTGAGGTATTCAATACGCCCCGACATCTCGCCGCTCCCTTAACCGCCCTTACAAACAGACCTGGGTCAGAAAAACTCACACACTCCTGTTCGTCTTTGAACTATGGAGGTATTTGGTTATGCACAGTTAGACAACCGCTGAATGTCTCGATACTTATAACTGCAGGCATGTCCCTCCAGCTAAGAAAGCAATGTATTTTATACATGGGTGTAAATCTGATCCCAGGTCTGCTTGTTGTCTTACTGCATTGTTCGGTTTTGTTGTGTTGGTTCTGCATGTGTCTTCATCCACATTTTGCCTTTTGTAAGCCACTTGTGCAGTCTCCAATAACAAGGATGCATCAAAGCACTTTATGTTACCTGATACAGTCTCAAGTGCCCAACTAGTTTCCCCCATGATGGCATTTTAAATAATTATTCAGTCCTTAAATAGACTATACTGTTAGTACATCGTGCTATAATTTGAGCAGCAAAGTTTTAAAAATATCTATTTTATTGTGTGCACATCTCTCAAAACTGTCATTTTCTCCATGTGCCTTATTTTGTCCATCATAAAAAAAAAATATTTAGAATTTGGGTATTTTTTTACCTTGTGCAATGGAGTACAGGAGCCTGCCGCTGCTTCCTTTCACTCTCTCAGTGTGTATTGTGAGCCGCTTCCCTCAGATCTCCCCGGACAGCTTTCAGTTTAGCGGGTACACTGAAACCATAGCTATTAAATTTTATGACACCAAAAGCACGATTCTGCGTTAATGTAGCGGAAGAATAGTGTTTTGATAGCTGTCTTCTTGTAAAGTCAACAGTAACAGCATTCCTGAGTTATCAACAAGTGATATCAAAACAGAGAGGAAGCATGCAAACTTTTATTGACTTTTATTTCATTGTTTATTTGGAAACGACAGCTTCGCATGTAATCAGATAATGGCCACAGTTTAAACAGGAACACATAATTGACTTCAGCTGTTAAAATTAAGCAAACATTCTCTCCAAGAAACTTATTGTTGTTAAATACTTTTCAAGTCGCTTCTTGAAATTTATTTGAATGGATGTGATTTAAAGTTCCTTTTTGGGAGATTATTAATGCAGAAAGAGTCGTTACCCAGAGTTTAGCTTAAAACTTGCATGTCAGAATTTAATCCCTGTGGTGAGATTTTAAGACTTTGCTGCTCCTTGCTGGAGTAAAAGCTTGTTCACAGCTTCGCTCAGACCAAGCTCGACTCTGATTGGACATTGTATCTACTTCAGGTTCTGGAGGCAACAAGGATGACCAGGAGGAAGAGCAACATGGCGCTGAAGTGGGAAGCCGGTATCTATGCCAACGAGGAAGGAGAGGAGGAGGAGGAGGAGGAGGAGGAAGAAGAAGAGGAGGAGGAAGAGTGAACAACTCTTTTCAGGGACTGTGAAGAAGGAGACAGAGTGGGATGATGAGGATGACGGGGGCAAAAGAATGGAAAATTAACCAGTATTTATTATGCTTAACTGTATCCTGATGATCACATGATGCCAGATGAGACGCATCAGTTTAGGGACCTGAGAACTGAAGGTGTAACGGTGAGGTTGATAGTTGATAGCTGACATGTTAGAAGGGTTTTTACGGAGGTTTGATGATGAGGTTTCCACAACCTGGTAGACGCTGAGTGACTTCAGTCTTTTTTTTTTTTTTTTTATCTATTTGCAGTTTAATGATTGAACTAAGAGCTAAGATGTAAAGATTGTTTCCAGAGAGTTTCTGAATGGACTTGCGGTTGTTTTAGAAAACCCTGAAGTCTCAACAGGAAGAGAACCAGGTGTGTGTGCGCGTGCGTGCGTGCGTGCGTGCGCGTGTGCGTGTGTTTTTGTGGAAAGAAAGACGAAGCCAAGAGAAAGCATGAACACACTTTTGACATTTCCGACATTTTTGAACCTTTTACAACGCTGCAGAAGGACCACAGTGTCTTTGAGGAACTCAACCAAAGGGCACCACTGACTCTCAAACCCACGTTGTTTTAGGATGTGCACACATTTTGTCAAGTGTTGGTGGGAACTTCTACACTTGTTTAAGCATCTTTATTAAATTTAAAGTGCCGGATCGACAGCATCCCTGGATTGTTAAATGCTGGTAAGTAAATCTGCCACACAAAAAAAAAAAAAAATAGCAAAAACTATCTCTGCCTTAGACTATCAGTAGTTGCTGCGTATGATGTATTTGATTCTCTTCTATATGTATCACTTCACCTTCAATAGGACCTAGAGAGAAGACGGAACCACATCAGACTGAAAGTTTGTCTGTAATCTCTAAATTTAACAGATTTTTTAAGATTTAAGGTAGACTTAAGTGTTTGTTTTATATTCTGAAGATCACTTACTTCAATTTAGTTGGCTTCGTTGACCTGTGCTTTCAGATGTAAGAGGTTGTTTCATGTATTACAGAGAAGTGTTTCTAATGTGTGAACATGTGGCTGAGGATACAATTTGACTTGGAATACTGAAAATGTTTTGTATAAAAAAAAAAAAAAAGGTCGTTATACCAAAACAAATTTTTATTTTGAGGGGGGGGGAAAAAAGCTCTTAAATCTATTTAAGAAGTGTTGATTGTGTGCATGGATTTGCACTCTTTTCCCCCAAACTGAAACTAGCACAGAGCAGCGGCAGGAACTGATGTTAAGCGACTACGTTTCTCCTCAGCCTGCACCCTGCTCGTCTTGTTTTTCCGCTTACGGTCTTCATAATTTGTAAGTAGAATGAGCTGTGGCTAAAAACACACAGCTGCTTTTAGCCAGCTGACTGGAAATGTGCAGCAACTAGTGGGGGAGGGAGGTGCTCCGTTACTCTACGGTCCGTAAAGCTGGAGAAAACTCCAGGCACTTATCGCTTAGCTTCACTGCAAAAACACAGCATCGTAGGAAATATTTTTTCACACTTGAAATGTGACGAAACTAACTTACACATAACTTTTAAAGCAAGATATAATAGCTTGTTTTAAGTCAGCAGTTTCTTAATGCAGATGAAAAAGTACAAGCTCTAGTGTCAGATTTGTACACTTAATACATGAGAAAAATGTATTGTTTTAAGTGTAAAAATCAGTGGAACTAGTACTTTTTAAATAAATATTAAGGATTATGTAATTGAATATCCTAGATCATGCTGAAAAGTAGTTTTCTCACTTCAAGTGTGGCAAGCTAAGCTAGGTTCTTGTGCAAAGACCAAAAATACTTGATAGGATTTTGTGTTTTTGCAGTGATTGACTTTAAATAGTAGGTAGTTTTGCAGTGGTGTTGTGAGAACATGCTTAATTATTAGGCCAAGATAATCTTTAATTTTTACATTTTTAAAAAAAATGTCAAATTTCTATTTCCAGGTAACCTGTGAGGTTCTTTTCTCTGCCACGTTGCAGGCTTGAGGATAAAGTGACCTCTTTAAACCAAAGGTCACACTTTGACCCTCACAAGTGTCTTTCAACATGGGACTAAACCTCTGTGTCCCCAAACACACTTAAACACCCGTCACCTTCTCCAAGGAGAGCTCTAGAGAACATGAGCTGAAGGACACACACACACACCACCATCTGATTGTATTAACTCTTGTAGTGGGTGAGGTAAAAAAGCTGCTGTTGCTGTGGAATCAAAGTGCCAGTAGCAACCTGAACGGTTCATTTCATCTTCAGTTAATGTTATTAATGTTTCACTTTTACTTTTTTTTTTTTTTTGGAAGGAATTGTGTCCCTTTTCCCACAAACTGAGATGTTAGATAAATTGTAGTGCGGTGTTGAAAAGAATCTGGAGGACAAGTAGGAGGGGAAAAAAAAAAAAACAACAGGTAAAACCTGTTCTCCAGCCCTCGTGATATCAGTTGCTGCAACTACTTACAAGCAAATCCTTTGCTTTACTTCCTTTATAGCAATATGCAGTACATAATTATAAAATAAACATTTCAGCGCAGCATTTTAAGCTTTAACAATTCACATGTAGGTAAACGAGGATAAATATTTGCAGACATGCAAGAACTTTTTCCGATCATCTTCAATCAACTCCCAAATTTCAGTGATTATTCTCACAATCAGTCCCATGCACACACAGAGGAGTTGTTGCACTGTGTGATTTATATATTATTATTATGATGACGCTTTATATGTTTGAACTCAAGGTGTAGAGATGGTTTTAGTTGTCATTTTAAATGCTGGTAGCTCAGTTTTCTCCTTTTAGAAGCTCAAGAGGCGTCAGTGTGTGACCCACGCTGTCAGCGTGTGTGTATGTGTGTGTGTGTGTGATTAAACCAGTAATATTTTTGCTAAATATACGACATAACCTCTGTTCCCATGTTAACCACTTGTATGCTCATAATCTGCTTGGTTATTTTATAGCACATGTAAGGCTCACAGTATACTCCTACTACACATATTATGGATATTTTCTCATTAAAAGTAAAACCTGGACCTGCGTGGTGTCGGAGTGGTTCATTTATGTGTTTTAACCAAATGAAAGTTTATTAAACTGCCTCCCATTTAAAAACTGAAACAGAAACTGAGAGTAAACGGTGCCGTTTGTTGAACATAACAGTTCAGTCTGTCGACACGAAAGCCTTTTGTCAGTGGTTTACACCCAGCTTTGAATGTAACCTGTGGTTAGAGCAGTGATGGTGTGAACACACTTTCAGAATCGTTTATATCCTAACAGAGAACTTCAACAAGATCAAAATACTGTGTTAATGTCAGTTAATAAAACCAGTGGCACATGTCTTAAAGTCGTGCCACTGACTTTTATAGTGTAAAAATTTCATCTTTTTTATAATAGAAGTAGTTAGATAAGTGGTTTCTTGTAGATGTATTCTCATAAAGGCTCTAAAGTCAATTAAAACCTGTTTTAAAACATATTTTTAGTTGTTTTTGGACAGTAGGTAACTGGCAGGAACCTTAATGAAGAATCAATAAAACCAGTCTTTTTTTTTTTTTTTTACCCCAAGGCTCCCCGTAGGCAACATTTGTCAAAAGGTGAAAATATCAGTGAAACTTTAGAGAAAGTTTATAGATTATATTTTTGTAGAGGGTCGCCCTGTGAAAGTAGCAATGAACATTTAGTGATTTGTTGTCAGTCGCAACTTTCACCCAGAGGACCTTCAGGAAACAATACATGAATAAAAAGGCTCAGAAAATGCTGGGAAAAATCCTAAAAGGTTTTTGTTTGTTTTTTTGGCACTGATCACCAACACTTCAACTGATGAGTAATCAGTTAGGTTCCTGCATTTTAGGGAACATCGGGTGAAGCACTCTCAGATCGCACCGAACAGATGAGGAAATGAACACTGGCAGAGTCCCTCCCAGTCGGAGGCAGTTCACTCCTGCGACTCATTCTTGTGATTTTCATAGAACAGCAACAACAACAGCAGCAGCGACCAGTTGGTCCAACACCCAAAGTCATGGCGACGCCGAGTTTGTGCCAAGCAGCCTTCGCGGTGTTTCGGCAGATTGAGCCGATCATCGTGCTGGAGCAGCTGGGCAGCACTCTCTTCGACACCGCCCTGCAGATGGTGGTGAGGGACAGGACCGCCAACATCACCGAGCCCGGTCACTCCAGCGAGGAGAGCCAGCAGACGGCCATCACCAACTTCTACATGACCTATAACCTCATCATCAAGTTAACGCCCATCATACCCGCGCTGGTCCTGGCCAGCCTCAGCGACCGCGGCTGGAGGAAGGCGCCCATCGTGGTGCCCCTGAGCGGGTACCTGCTGTCCAGGCTCGGCCTGCTCCTGGTGGTCATTTTCGGTCTTCCGCTCAAGCTGATGTTTGCAGCCGCGGTGGTTTTCGGGCTGTCCGGGGGCTTCAGCGCCTACTGGCCCGGCATCATGACTCTGGCGTCGCTCGGCTCCACGGCGGCTGATCGCTCCAAGGTTTGTGGTTTAGCACGTAAAGTGAGTTTTGATTTGAAAGGTTATTTATTCCCACCGTCATAAAAACAAAAACTTGAATAGTTTAATTACTATTATTGGGTAAAATGTCGTTAAAAACGTGAAGAAATAACTAAAGGCGCATCTCTAAATTTAAAAGTATATTTTCGGACATAAGTCGGTTCAACATTTCATATGTATAAATAATTTATTGTCGTATAAGACCAATGTTAATACTATGGAACACACCCATTTAAAACACTGCACACTTGTAGTTACAGTCATTATATGCCTCCACAAAGTCGGTAAGCCAGAAATGGACATTGATAAAGAAGCAGCCTGTCCACACAGAGCTAAGTCATCATTGGAAAGTTTAGTGGAAGGACAAAATGTGTTCATGCGACAGGAATATCCACAACCACGAGAGAATTGTGAAGTAAAACCCAATGCACAAAACAAAATATCTGAACTTTATGAAGAGTAAATTGCTGCGTCAAAGTCGGGTGGCAGGAACATAATGAGCTTGTAGCTGAATCAATATCCAGATTCAGGTCTCCCGTTTCTCTTCTTCTTATTGAAAACTCTCTTAGATTCTCTGTAGGGTTAAGAGCTGGTGGGTTTGCATTACCACAATCATTAAACTGTGTAGTGGTCCACTGGGCAGCATGGTCAGTTGCCGAGTCCTGCTGGAAAGTGGAATCAATATCTCCATAAAGCTTGTGTGCAGAGGGAAGTGCACTAAAAAAACATTTAAAAAAAACAACAACCCTGTAACAAAAGCAGCAGGATCTTAATTTTCATATGAATTCCAAAATCAGTTTTAACCTGAAAA
>NW_015113563.1:94229-107294 GCF_001443285.1 Poecilia latipinna
AACATTGAAAAACTGATTTTTTTTAAAATTATTATCATAATCATCAAAAATAAAATAAGTAAATAAAAATATGACATATTTCACCCTAAATCTGTATAGGATGAGTTGATATGTTGTTTTTATAGCTAAATGAGTGAAGTAAGTTAACTTTTCAGTGGCATCCTGTCATTGAAATGCACTTGTATTCTTTGGCTGTTATAAACCAGGTGTGACTAAAACATGATTTCTCCTTAATAATCTGTGATTCTATTTACCTTTATTTTTATTTCACCTATCAGCCTTTATCTTCATCATAGCCACTTTACAGCTTCCTCTCCCCTCTTAATGCAAAGACAGACACGGTCACATGGCCGCATGTGAAAGGAGTGGTTTAGATTAGCTTTCACTGTTCTCAGATATTTGCTTTTTTTTTTTTTTTTGGATTTCTCATTTTCCTGTATGAGTCAGATTGAATCATGTGACTGTTTTCTAGTAGTAGCTGTTTGTTACATTGTAGTGCAGATTCAGGTTTTGGAGTGTGGCAGCTTCCGGCATGGAAGCTGCGTTTTTCAGTTATCGTTCGTTTGCTTTTTCAGAGGAATCACTTCCTGTTCTTTTGCCGCGCAGGTGATGATGAGAGTGGAGCTGGTGTACGGGGTGACCGGAGTGGTGGGCAGCTTGGTGTCGGGTCATCTGTTCCTGCTTTACAGCTCCAGTCTGGGAAACGGAACCGTCCTGCTCTCTGTGAGCACGCTCCTCAACCTGCTCTGCCTCATATTCGCTGTAGCCCTGCTGCAGGTCAGTGCACTCCCTTCGTCATACCTCACAGTGACAGTTCAGGGTTTCCTCCAGTGTATCATAAGCCTGGCGGGCCTCCAGGTTCCACTTGTGCCACCACCAGGCTAAGCATTGCTTATTCATTTATGTCTTTTTAAAATGTTTGCATTTTTTTAAGACTTTATAGATGGTGTTCAGGTATAAATTTATCAATATTTCAATAACACATAATTATCAAGTGATATTTTTATATTCCCTGTCGACTTTAAAAAAAAAAATTTAACTCAAAAATGCGACGGGCCCTAGCACCCAACCACCGGGTTTAGCAAGTTTTCTGGGGGAAATCTTGCTGTTACATTTGCCAGCTTCATGGCTGGCTTTAGGTAAAAAAGATACAATGCAAAAGTTTATATCCTATAAGCTTTTTCACATTTTCTCATGTTTCCACCACAAACTCAAATGTTTTTTCTAGCGTGACAGATAAAAACAAAGCAGCAGAATGAAACGTACGATGATGCTATTGTAAGTTTTCTGCTACATTTTGCTCGGTTTTGTTCTGTTCGTCCACACGTTTGCCGCTTCCTCTACATGTCTTGTGGCAAACTGCAAAGACTTCCTGTAGCTTCTCTTACCACAATACCAGAACACCAGATTTGTAGAACGCAAGACATCCACCTGTCCTGGCAACAGGTTCTCTCAAACCGCTTAGGCTTTAACAGCACAGAAAACTGCATCATTTTCCTTGCAAATATGAGCCGCTTTGTGATAGCGTCACGTAAAATCAGTAACGTTACCAAGTTGTTGTGTGTTGCAGATTTTCTGCCCTGGTTCCTCTTGCAAAATGAGATATAGATCTCAGTGGGGTTTAATCTGGTTAAATAAAGGAGAAAAATGAAACTACTACAGCATTTCCATTTGTGGCTGTAATATGGCAAAATGTGAAAAAGCTCGAGTACAGCCACAGGTTGTAGTTGTCCAGGTTTCTGATTTTCTGCGACGCTCCCACTGAAAGCACATTTTGCAAATTTCCTTCACAATAACAGGTGAAACGAGTGAACAGCGAGGACCCAGAGGAAAGCTACCACCTCCTCACCCACGCCTCCCGTTACACTCGTCTCGCCGGGTGTTTTACTGGGATAAACATGGTGAACGTGGTTCTCCTGTTTGCGGCGGCCTTTCTCTACGACTTTGCTGTGGGCGGAGCCATAGAGGTCCTGGGCTCCTTTGTGCTGAAATCGCCGCTCAGCTGGACTGCCACACAAGTAACGTCACGTTTGTAATTGTTAGCTAAGTACTTTTTGATACTGTGCTTTCAAACACATGTAAAGCACAGTATCCTTCAACTGTGCTTTAAACGAGTTTCTTTGTTCTCTCTCGAGGTGGGATACGGAAATGCGGCGGGCTGCGGGATTTTCGTCACCAGCTTCCTTGGCGTCATCATGTTCCGAAAATGCGTCGGTGACGAAACCATGATCCTGATCGGCATGCTGTCGTTCGCTGTGGGGATCTACGTCATGTCCTTCGTCACTACGACCTCCCTTTTCTACGTTGGTGAGACGGAGCGCGTTGGTTGATTCAGAACTGCATCATGATGCATCATTTCCACAAACTGTTGTCTAATATAACATCTAATGGCACTGGAGACACCAGTCGGTGTTGATGATGTTCTATTTCTGGGCTGTTAAAGTCAAGCTGTGCAATTTTATCCATCCAGTCTGCCTTGTAGAAAATCTAAGTTATTGAAAACACAGGAACAAGAAAGAGGAAGTGTGAACGATCCGAAGCCATAAAGTCTTCCTATTCTTAGGTTTTCAGACAGTGCTGAATGCTTACAGCTGTACAATAACATACATTTTGTACTCACAAGGAAATAGCAGAGTGCCTTTTATAGTACTGTGTAGTATCTGCCAAATCTCCAGGGTAAAAGAAAAGTGACTGGGATATAATTAAGTGAAATGCAGAATAGCAACAAAACATAACTTTATGCTTTATTATGGTAGCTTATTGGTTTTGAAGTTCTACTTTTCTGACTTCCTATATTAGCTAGCTGTGCTACATTGATAACACTAACGTGTGCAAACAAGAACAACAACTGGAAATTATTTGGCATTCGCTTTTTTTTTTATACAAGTATAATAGGCTATGCTTGCATAACACCTTTTGGTGGTATTTCCTGGAAGAAGAAAAGTAATAATTAATTCAACTTTTTCTCCACAGCCCGTTTATTAAACCTCTTTGCGCTCATCCCGATGCCGACAATCAGGGCCCTGGTTTCTCAGCAGGTTCCTGCGTCACGATGTGGTGAGTTCCTGATCCGGGTCTATGTGTGACGGTAGCAAAACACACTACTAAAAACACAATATTTGCCTATAGAAAAAGACATATGATTTTATCCTTTATGAAAGTCTCTGTTTGTCCTTTTTAGCACAGTTTGATCAAAGCACACACAAAAAAACAATGAACTGTTTTTAGATATTTCACTTAACTGGATACAAACCAGATAAGTCATTGTGGACCTTTTTTAAAAAAAAAAATGACCTCAGAGATATCTATTGCCCCGGGGTTTTTTTTACGTTAAATAGTCTGTGCAGAAATGAAGTTGCAGAGTCATTTACTAGAAACCAGACGTGTCTGGTACAGCTGGTTCATCCAGTCTCTCTGACTTTGTTCACCAATCCTAGTAGATCACAGTTTAAATCTTGTGTTAAGTGGTCCTTTAACATAGCTTTTATTTTATGATTTTTTTTCTTTTATCTTTTTTTTGTTTTTTTTTTTTTTTTTTTTTTTTTTTTGTCAGGCATCGCTCTGACCTGTCTGCAGATGACTCTGAAGGTGGCCGGCATCGTTTACATTCCTGCTTTCACAAAGATCTATCAGAACAGTCTGACCTGGTTCCCAGGGCTAGTCTTTATGATTTCCAGCATCATCACAGTCATTTCCATGATACCCATCAGGTAAGCCACACAGAAAGCTGCTGAGAGAACCATTCCTGGTGCACTCCGTCTCATTTTCGTTCTGTGTGTGTGTGTGTGTCTTTCCTCCAGCATCGTCGGTTGCAGGTCGGCTCAGAGGCAACAGTACGTGAGGATTCAGGGAGACTGAAGAAGCACCACCGACATGAGCAGTGAGCTCTTTTCATTACAAGCAAACTGGGAAATTCATTCAAGTGTTTAGAACATAAACATGCCACTTCCTCAAAGCTGCCAGCGCAGAATTTTTGAAATATATTTGCCTACCATAATTTTCCATTGTGGTGTGATGGATGGTACTTTATCTGACAAATATGCAAAACCCACTGGACAAAAAAAAAAAAAAAAAAACGTTTTTAAGTTTTTGAAATCATGTCAAAGGTTACAGGAAAACGTCATCGTCCAGATTGCTTTATCAGAGGTTTATGTTTATGGCTTCTGCTAGAAAAGGAGAAGTCATTTTGAAAATGACGCACGCAAAATTTCGACACTTTGGAGATTTAGGGGGTGAATCTGAACTGAGAACGTTGCGTAAGTCGGGGTAATGTTTGGCTCACTCAGGTTTTACCCTCGTATGTTACATGTTGCACACTGGAGACTTATTCACTTGAAGCCATTTTTTTTTGTCAGTTTGGTACCAGTTCAGAAATGCTATTGTGAGACTGGTTGACCCAATCACCTAAAATTTAAAAAAGGTCTACTTTTTCCTTTTTTTATTTTAAACTCAAAACATCCTTGGATTCCCTGTTGGGTTCAGGTCAAAGCTCGGCTGGGTCACTGGTGACTGAATGTTTTTACATTTTCATGCTGTAAAGCACTTTGAACTGCATTGTTGCTGAAATGTGCCATAACATAAACTATGTTTGATTAGTATTATTTCGTCAGGAGAAATGTTCTGGGAAAACCAATGTATTATTTTAAGCCTACATAGCTGGGGGAATTAATAATTTGTGACTGTTGTTTTTATCTACAGTATTTAAGAGTACTTTGTTGTTTCTTTTTACTTCATATTTGTGTAGTAAATAATGACATGGTGGAATCAGTGGTGTTTGGTTTTGTACACTTAAGATGTAAATTATTGTTTTACCGTTTCAGCTGTTTACCCAAAATTAAGTTAAAAATTATTCTGTCTAGGAGACTAATTCCTATTAAGCAGTGTAAATATTCTTTTACATGATTCTTATTTTTCACCGTCACTTTTTATACTTGATCACTGAAGTCTGCATTTGCACTCAAACCATGAAAAAGGCATTTAGTTTCTGTAAAAGTAAAACTACACAATTTAAAATGCTTTTATTATAATTACTTTAGACTTATTGCTGCAGCTTAAAATAATTTCTCCGTCTTGAAATGTTCTTATTGTAGTGTTGATGCACTACGGGGTGTTTTTACTGTTCATGCAACCATTTAAATGAAAATAAAGTTTTGAAGACTTAAAACTAAACCATATTAGTCCCGTTATGTTTTGCTGCATCTTCTGACATCATCAGCTTTTCTCGTTGCGCTCAAGTCAAATCAAACGAGTCGTCATTTATCCTCTTTATTATTGGTCCAGTATATCCAAAAAAATGTGTTAAAGATAAATTGCATCAAAACATCAGTATACAAGCTTATTTATAATTACAACAAATTATTAACATTCGAATGTACAATCAGGGACGTAAACAGAGCACACTGGGGTGGAACAGAGAAAAACAAAAATAGATCTAATTAAACGTGTGAGAAGTGGACATTTGGCTTAAGAGCTTTAAAGAAAAAAAAAAAAATAACGTCCCCGACTTAAACACCCGTTCAGTCGGTCCGCTAACGAGTCAAATGGCGGCCGTTGGGATGCAAGTGGACGATAAAAAAGTAAAGAAAAACACAATACATCTCCCTTAATGCAAGAGTAACACTTTTACTAACCAAAGAAACGGTTTTTTTTGTTTTTTCCCCAGAATGAGGTCCTTTGATGCGCTCGTACCTGTTTATAATTTTAAAAACAAAACGATACTTCTCACTCGGGGTGCGTTTAAAGCAAATTAAGCAAAAAGTAGACGTGGAAATTTCAAGCCAAGTTGAGTCCTGTAAGCTTGACATTGAAGCTCTTCCCTTTGTTTCACTTTTAATTACGATTACCGGGATCCATTTAAACTGGTCACCAACATTTATATTCTTGCCACTGTTAGAGCTCAGGACCTCTGAGTACCAATGTAGAGGTTTCCAATTAATTATTTTATAACAGCGCCCTCTACAATTATCAGCACTCCTGGTAAAACAACGTAAAAGAAAAAATAAATAAATTCAGCTTTCTGAAGAAGCATGATCTCCTACTGAAAGTCTAAGTCTTTTTAGTCAGCAAGAAAACTAAGGATAGGAAACTTGTTTTTAAATAAAGTTAATTATTGGCACCGTAACAATTCCTATAAAACAAATGTAACAGATTAGACATTTTTTTAGATTCATCAGAATATCAAGAAACTTTAAATTAGCAACTGATGGCGTTCGTTTCAATGGAGGTAAAAATATGACTTTACAGAAGGAGGACAATTTCTCCTAATCATTTCAAAATGGGAAAGACAGGAAAACTTCCCACTCAAGTCAACTAAACACATAATGTACCCAACTTTATGTCGCCTCCATACACACACAGGGAAAAAATAATAATACAATCGTCAAAGCTCAATGAGAAAACACTCCAGGTGAATTTACTCTGACACAAACAGGATGTATAATTCACACTGGTAAGTATTGGGGAGGACGTGTGATGCTGTGGGCCTTTTTCTCTCCCACAGCGTCACTAGTGGCTCGCTACGTTAGCCACAGCTTATTTATGTTGAGATTAGACTGCTGACAAGGATTGGCTTAGTTTAAGACTCTTCAAACATCTTTACCAGAGGTGCCAATAATTGTAAAAGTCACTGTTTTTAAGCAAGTATTCAATGTAATATTAAAAAAATAGTTTGTTTTAATACAGCAGTATCATAGCTACAAAAAAAGCAATAACAGGTATTTGATCTCGTCTGCTCCCCTCTTTAGTGTGTCGTCATATTTTGATATTTTTAGTTTGAACCTCCGTTACAGCTGCCTCCGGTCGTCATAGCTACCTGTAACCGTGATCTCAATCCGGCACTCACATGGCCAAAAAAAAAAGAAAAAAAAAAAAAAAAAAAAGCATTTTATTCCCTTCATTTTTATCCTTTTTTCACATCTGATAGAACAGATAAAGAAGTAGCTGCTGTAAAAGGTTAAAGGTCAAGATAGACAAATAAGAATGAGGAACAAAAAAAAACAATGAAGCTGACAACATCTACAAGTTGCAGACACTAAATCAGCCTTCGTGTTTGGTTGTAGAGAGGGCAGGTCCGGTAATGTGGCATCAGCTTCAAAAAACAAAAACAAACAAAAAAAAAAAAACAAAAAAAACGTACCTTTATTTCAAAAATCTCTTCTTTTACCAGACAGATAATACTGTCTGAGGCTACATCTGTGCAAAAATGAACAAAAGCTAAACGTTAACGTGGTGTTGGGTTAATGTCACGTAGCTGAGCTCGCCCTGAAGTCATTGGTCACATTTTGCTACTTAACGCCAAGTCACACCGACTCGAGCACACACAGCTGAGGAGAGGGAATAAATGATGGCGTTTTCAGCAGGTTTCATCTTCCTCCTGTGGTTGAGAGCCATCAAAGGAGCACCGTTTGATCCAAGGGCAGCAAAGTGATTCTTTTCCTCTTTAAAGGCGGTATCAAGTAAAGAATATAAGAAAAAAAAAAAAAAGGATGTTTTCGGCAGGCTGCCTCCGTGTTTTCTAATATTTTCCAATTGAGTCACAGGCTCTGCAGATGAGAGCACAAAGTCAATACTGTTAGCAAGCTGAACCCCTGTATACTGGAAAGGATTTGCTCCGTCAACCAGCCTCATGCAGTTTCTGTTTGATAAGCAACTGAATATATAAGAGTGGAATCAATGGAATCACCTTGGATGTAGATCCTGCAACAGGTTGTCGTTCTGAAGCAAAATCACATTTTTACTGGGCGGTTTTAAGTTGCATCAGGGTTGAATGATTCACCATTTCCAGCTATAATTTTTTTTTTTTTTGCATTAAAGCACTCACTTTTTCCAAGGCCATATTCCACACTGCTCAACATTCTCAAGTTTATAGCATGTCGAGGAAGGCTGGACTATTGAAATACGGTGACTTTAAATGATCGTTACAACCGAATTCAGCAGAAGTAGAGAATGAGAAGTAGAGCAAAGCTTTGCCACTAGGTGGTGCTATTATGCACTTATCAATAGAGCCCAGGATGTCAAACTAGGATATTTCCTGGTTTAGTTTTATCATGACATTTATTATCGTTGATTTAACTGGTGCTGGAAGTGGGACAATATTTATAAAATTTTGTTAAACAGCCACTAGAGGGCTTCAAGGTTGATATTCTGTGATGATTTTTGGATATGTGGATCCAAAAAAAAAAAAAAAAAAAAAAAAATTATGCTTCAGTCGAAAAATGATTTAGTCAAATTAAAAGTTTTGATGTAACAATTTCAGAGTTTCACCTTCTAATAGAAGCAAATAATAATAATAATAATAATAATCAAACCAAACTTTTTTGCAGTTATTCCCATTCATCAAGAGTAAAACAAATAGCCACAATCCAATAAATTTGGTAAACAAACATTTATATACACATATATATATACAATTTTAATCCACATAAAATTGTATCACATCAAATAAACAAACCTATAAATTTAGCTAATAATTAAAAAAATAATTCAAAATTTATTAATGAAAAATTAGTCAATTTATCACATTACTTACAACTACGTAAATTTTGTCATGTGTTCTGAGTTGCATTTGAGAAAGAAATTATTAAAATTATCGAATCTAATTGGTTAAGCTGCACACCAATCCTCTTGTCTGTAGCAAAGCTAGCCCCGCCCAAACACTTCCATTACCAATTCTAACAAAACAAGCAGATGAAAGTGTTAAGTAAATTTAAAAAGAAATCATCATGACTGGTTTTAGATCAAAAACAAAAAAAATCTATTTTCTCATTTCGTTATTCTTTATAATAAAGTTTTTAATAAATAATAATCACTAAATGTGTTAATTTCTTTACAACTTTAATTGAATTATCGCATATATAAATATTTATTTACCAACTTATTGATGTATTGAACTGCGGCATTTACGGTCCTCGATACCCATTTGGCTCAGTGTGAAAACGGAGAGAGCGGACGAAAAACGCCTCTCTCCACAAACGTAGTTAAATAAACACAAGCAGCATTGGCAACAACAACAAAAATAACACACACAAAAAAAGACCGTTAATCTGAAATATTAGGTAGAAAAAGTCCATAAAAATAGAAAAAAAGGAAAGGAAAAAAGACGGATCTGTACAGAAGATTCTCTACTGTCCCAGCTGACCTCAAACACACCACTCATTACCTTTCTTCCCAGGCCGAATCGGCGTGGAAGGCGACCGCTCTCCGTGTCACCGTCATCGTTCGTCTCAGGGCAGCAGGAGGCGGACCGCTGGCGGTTAGAACCTGCTGCCCCGTCGCTGGTTTTCCTTGGCTTGGCTGAGTGTGACGTTCAAGTACGCGTTCAGTTCAGTTCGGTTCAGTTTGTCTCGCTCGTTTTGTCCTCAGTCTGTTTTTCCTGGAGGAGCGTTATGAGGGACTCCCACGCTGCCTGGCTCTGCATAGAGGGGAGATTCATTTGGAATTACAATTCCTACCTCTCCAGATTATCTTCAGAAACAAACAAACAAACAAAAAAAAAACAATAAAAGTAAAGCATATTTTAATTTGTAAATGTCACCATGGATCAAACGGTGTTTACAGAGATGAAAAAATTAGTCCACATGCTGCTGATGCTGCTTTTATGCTCTGCTGCATTCAGGAGAGCGTTGGACTCTCACTGGGCAGGCGGGGCTAAACAGTGGCGTTTTTCTGAGCCGTGTTGCTCCGCCTTAACTGGACCTACAACTGAAACGGGCCCAAGAACGGTGCAGAACAGGTCGGCCATTTTTACAGGGGAGACAGAAAATAATGGCTATTAAAAAATAGCTGTTAGTTGCATTGATTTTATTTAGGGGTATTAGGATAAAGAGCGGTGAGGGTGCATACAAATGTATACCACATTTCATGTTTTTCATTTGAAATAATTTGTAAAACCAATTTATCCTTTACTATCTATCCACTTAGGAACTCTCTGGGTACCAACAGGTTTCAGTAAGACTTTTTAAGACCTTATTAATGCCAACTGAATGAAATTTAAGACACAAAGAGCAATAACTCTATGTGAGGGTTGGGAGATTCTTCTGTATAACTCGATTTACAGAAAGTGACGTCTCTCACTCTGCATTCATGTCCGATGGAACTCGCATAATGACACGCAAATTTGAGGAGAAAATTGAAAAATGTTCAACTTTTGTTGCCGTCGCGTCGTGTGTGTGTGTGTGTGTGTGTGTGTGCTGGACTCGCCCCGAGTGTCAATGACTTCAAGATTATTTAAGGCCAGTTTACATGTTGTTTTATTTTTAGATACAGAAATCTAAGACTTTTTAAGAATGCGTGGACATCCTGATTGTGCAAAATTGCATAAAATCTCAAGGCAACACAAAAGTTTGGGGTCGTGGCATTAAACAAAAACTGTGACATCACACGGCGGAGAGCCGGGTTGACCTCGGCCCGCGTACCTTCTCATAGTAGCTTATGTTTTTGTCGGCCATGCCCGTGAGGAGATGTTTGAAGTCTTGCCTCTTGTTCCGCTGCCAGCGTTCCCAGTCTGCTTTCAGGTCAGCGTTGAAACACTCCACTTTGTCCTGGCACTTCTCCACTTCCACAGGAATCTGCAGCAGAGCAGACAAAACTAGAGCTAGCGACCCTCCACGAACTGCAACGTGGAGGGTGGGGAAAGAATCGGGACACACTTTTACTGTCTAGATGTGCAACAGACACGGCGACGGTTCACTAGAACCGGCTGAGAAGCAAACAACCCTAATAGACAATTGTGAAATTCAATCAAACTAGAGGAAGGTTGTTGCTTACGGGCGTCCGATCTTCTTGTTTGCGCAACACGGCCGCTTCCAGGCGGCCCTCGTACTCCGCTTGAACTTGGTCTCGCTTCCTCAAAACGTTCTGTTATCAGACAGAAAGCGTTCCACGTTAGTAGGAACACAGCGCAGCCTCGGAGAAACAAGCATGTGACGAATGCGAGACGCAGACAGTTCTGCTGAGTCTTGAGCTGGACAGGACATGATGCATGCAAAACAAAAAAAACAAAACAAAAACACTGGCGGAACCTTTTCTAGTTTGGGACCAAAAGGGATGCAGCTCTGGGTTTGAAAGGCAGTGGAAGAAACTTTCTTCTTTCTTCATTATATTTCACAAAAAATATAATGAAGTCAGTTATGTTTCTTCATGATACTGATGAAACATTCATACTGCAACAGTCTTCAGTCAGAGGCCTCTTCAGATTTGTGGGAAGACTGACTGCTGCTGGAAAGCATAGACTGTGGGCACGACAATGACTCTGAAGATGATAGGAGTTCGGTTTTATTCCCCAAAAACCCATCGAAACGGTAGAGAAATGTATATAATATCGGTCCAAATGTTCATATTGTTGCATTCCCAATAACAGTTCTGATAACATTGATCTTACCTTCATAGACTCAATGTAGAGAATGTATTCTCTGAGAACAGGAAGGAAGTCCTGGCTCATGTTGTCGCTCAGATCCTCCAGAGCGCCGCAGCTCGTCGTCACGCAGCCGGCCACGCCCTCCAGGGGGCGCTGCAGCTGCTCCTCTGACCCAGCCCAGGTGGAGTAGACGGCGCCGTACTCGCGCAGCTCCGTCAGGTACTCTGGTAGCAAAAAAAATTTTAAAAAAATGAAAAGACAGCGGGGTTAAGTTGAGCGAGGCGTTCTCGTTGCTTCGCTGGAGAAGAAACTGGGACTAAACAGTCCGGCACGCTCTCTGCAAACCGATTACTTTTAAATAGTCCCCGTCTTATCTGGGAACATGGTTGTGTCTGACGCCGAATGTCAACAGCCCCAACAGATGGTGACGGGGAACATTTCGCACGGCAGGCATTTACAGCAACACACATCGTGCGTGAGTCAGGAGAGCAGGGGGTCAGCAGCAGCTCTTCCTCCCTTTCCTCACTGCTGAGTGCAGGAACAGTTTCTCTTTCACACATACAGCTTATTTTAGACGACCCGTTTGTCTGGATTTATGATGGAAAAGGTTCAAACTATCATTCAGATTAATGTCACCTGCATGTTTATTGCTAGAACGGATGTAAAAATTGCAGTCAACGTTAAAACACTGCAAACACAAAATCTAGTGGAAATATCTTAGTATACTTAAAATAAGACAAAACCAAGAAGATACAGGAGCTTGTGTTAATCAACAATTCCTTAATATTTATGAAGAAGTCCTGGATATGGGTAGAAAAAAAATCTCCCAAAGGACCTGGTACTTTTTCCATCAATATTAAGGAATTATTGACCAAAACAAATTCCAATTTCTTGCTGAAAAGTTACTTTTGTCTTATTTCAAGTGCACAAAGATATTTGCGCTAGAAACCAGACCAGACATATTTGGCGAAATGGTGTGTTTTTGCAGTGAACTGCTGTGTGTGTGTGTGTGTGTGTGTGTGTGTGTGTGTGTGTGTTGTCCAGCAGGCTCTCTGATTATACCCGACTGCTCTCGGAGGATCCTCTGAGCGATGCGATCGATGGTTCCCAGTTTCTGGCTGAACGTGTCCAGATACTCTCCCATGGCGCAGAACTCCGCCGGCCGCGCCCGCAGCTTGTAGCCTCCGGCCACGTTCTTCACAGATTCGCCCACTTTGGTCAGCAGGGCCAGACCCTGACGCTTGTTCAGGTCCTGCAAAGACGTGCGTCGTCAGGGTAACCAGTAAGGTTTTAAAAAAAAAAAAAAAAAAAAAAAGGGGCCCTATTTATTAACATGTGCAGCAGACGGCGTCTTTATGGAAACCTGGTGCCACTTTTTATAACGACTGTGAACTTTAGGGACTTCTTCTTCTTCTCTCTTAACAGTGTGGTAAACAACATCCGGTTTACCTACAGACTTGTTTATAGCAGTTCAAGTTCTTCTTCTAAACTTTTAACTGACTGACGCTACCGTAAACATGAGCATGTTTTGGTGAGTAACTATACTTGCATAGTCACATCCTGAGTAACTGGGTGTCATCATATTTACACCACAGATCAAGGGGTCAGGAACCTTTAGCCGCTAAAAAGTTTTGTCTCATCAATTTAGAGCTGCAAAATGTTAAATGGCCTTTGAAAAAAAAAAAAAAAAAAACAGCAAAGAATTTTTTTTT